>NC_090298.1:94251363-94554393 GCF_039906515.1 Pseudorca crassidens
AGAACAATAAGACGGGAGGAGCCTGGATACCCAATATTGTGAAGTCACCCCATCAGGCCTGTACTGCTTATGTTCAGACTGCTTCATGAGAGAAAAGTGAATTTATATCTTCTTTAAGCTACTGTTATTTGGGCCTTTGTTAGCAGCCATACCAATATCATAAACATTACCTTTTATGTAATAAGCATAAATTTTTCAATCCATATACTCAAATGTGCAAGAAATGCAAGTTAGTTTTTCATTATGACAGCTTAACCTCTATTTCAAGCTCCAACTTGACAGTGAAAAAAAATCACCTCAATCAAACTAGAGTTGTCTCAGCCATTCAAGGTTTTCTACACTAATTTAGGGTTTTCTTCATTCCCTGGTTCTCTGAGAGTCTTTAGTGTCCAGATATGAAGGGAGACTTCTGAACTTGGTCATGATAAAGACATGCTGGCATTTTTCAAGTTGTACCTTGGCTAGGTACCTAGATTCCTGTAGTCCTGATGTCTACGGGACATCTATTGACAGGTCCACACACCCCAAAGGCCCCTCCGAGTAGACGGGCCTTTTCTCAGCTATGTCCATACTACTGGTAGCCTTATGGGAAAATGACATTTTACTGTTCCCCCAAACCATCCAGGGTGCCTCATCCAGACTTGTGCCTCATGCCCCTCTGCCTGGGCACCCCATGTGGTTGTCTGATCCCTGCTCTTTCATGTTCTAATAACATGGGACAGCTTGCACCTTCCCAGGGCAATGAAAAAGGAAGCAAGGCATAGCCCCCTCTATTCTTAAATCTATAAACTTCCTTTATTATTTTCTTATCACCTTCTCCACCAACTCTAAACATTTCAAATTAAAAAAAAAATTTGATAACAGCTGTGACAATCCACCTTAGACTAGCTGAGGCCTAACATCATTGCTCCATATTTGGCAAAACAATATACTATTCAGATTTTCAACATTTACAATTCAACAACCACAGTTCAGTGGGCTTAACAATGTATTTATGCTTAGTTAAGCCTTTCCTCTGACATCTTATATTCCACATGATTCGATTATGTGTGACTGTTGACCAAATCCCTGCATAGTATGTTCTGGCTCCCCAAATGACCATATTAATATCCTTATATCCATGAACGTCAGGCTTGGTTATATGTATTTGTTAGGGATAAAAAGGGTAAGAAATTCATATTTATGTTTTCCTGAATTCATCGTAAGTTTCACCTGCTTTTCCACATGGGCCAGGATAATAAGCAGGATGTATTAAATGATACTAAAGAGAAAATAAATAGGGACAGTCAGCTCTTTGACCACCTCAACGTTGGTGACATTTTTTCTGCTTTACCTGGACCCCTGTCATTGTTATGCACTGAACTGTGCCATTGCCGGTATCTGCCCTTCTTCCCAAAACCCAGTTTCAAACCTGCCACTCGCTAATTATGACCCTTACTCTTGTAGAAGATTTTCTCAAGAACTCCTTCTGACCTCTTAATGACCTCAAAACCACTTTCTCACTATCCATTAGCTAATTATCCATTAGCATTCCTTTTGTTCTCATCCATCCTTAATCCTATGACCCATTATCAAAACCACTCCCTTGCTAATGTCCTCAACTCCCTGGCTGCTGTCTGTCTGTCATCCTGGCCTGGGAAAACCCTAGTCCTCTGAGTTTTACCTTCTGTCTTTTCAGTGCCTTACCTGAGCAGCTGTATATTGCTAGGGTAAGTTAATAACGGAGTTCATTTACTCATTCATTCATTTAATAAATATTTCTTTAGCATCTACTACTTACTAGGCCATTCAGGTACCATGGAGACCATGTAAAGAAGACAGAAAAGGCACTTGCTTTCTGGAACCTATATTCTAATGGGCAGGCCTCACTTGAAGTTTATGAGCTCAAATGTACTCTTACGAAAGGCTAGCAATCCTATGTTATTTTTCTTGTAGGCCTGCTTCCCACCATCTGATTTGATCATTTTATACCTTCTGCTTTCTTTCAAATTGTCCATGCTCCCTGCTCTATCCATATCCTCACCTGAAGGTCTTGACTCATTCTTCATCGACAAAAAAATAGACAAATTGACAGCCACAGGCCTTACAATATACCAAAGTCCATCTTCCTTCCTGTTAACAAAAGAAGTTTTCCTACTTCTCTCAAAAACAATCCTTCCCCTATGCTCTGGATCAAGGACTTTGTTTTTCCCTTATTACCCCTCTGGAGGAACATTTCCATCACATGAAACATGCTCACTTGAAATCCATCTTTTGAAAGCCCTCCTTTTTTCATGACCTCATCAGAACTAAATTTCTCAAAAGAGATGTCTATACATACAATATCAACTTATTCATTGCCATGTTCTCTTCAACCCATTCTAATATCATCCCAACACAGCATCACCAAATCCAACCCCACCACTCCACTGGAATGGCTCTTATCATGGTCACCAACTATTTCTCCATGTTGTCCAACAAACACCCACTCTGTCTTCATCTTACTGGACCTCTTGCCAGCATTCAGCTCAGTTGATAATTCTCTCCTTTAAACACTCTTTCATCTCTTGGTTTCTATACTCTCCAAGATTTCCTTTGCCTTGTTAATTACTCCTTCTTAATCTCCTTTGCTGCTCTTTACCTGAGCTCTAAAGCATTGCATTTCTCTAGGCTCTTCTCTTCTCTTCTCTCCACACACATTTCCTAGCTGATCTTCTCCTTAATGTGGCTTTAAATGCTGTAATATATAAAAGTCAGCAACTCCCAAATTTATATCTCAGCTCAGACCTCTCCTTTGAGCTCCAGACTCACATATCCAACTGCCCACTAGACATTTAAGCCCTCCACAAATTCTAACAATCCTAATACATAGATGGAGACATAGACTGTTTGAGTCAGTTCCCTTTCCTCCATCTCCCCTGCCCCAAGCCAAGGCTAAGACTAAACTATGACCATAGTCTCCTATCTCCATGCTGCTATTCTTGACCCTTCCTCTCCCCAACATTCTTCACATAGAGGCCAGAGTAATCCTAACATATAAATGATATCATGTAGTTTTTCTGCTCAAACAAATTCTTTAATGTCTTCCCTTTTGTGGGATAAAATGTAAACTCCTTATTATTGCCTGTAGGGGTCTGTGTGACCTGGCTTGACCCATCTCCTACCTTATCACTTATCTTTGCACATGCTGTTCCTTCCTTCTGGAATGCACTTCCCTTCTATTCTTTATATGGCTAGTTCCTTCCATTCTTTCTCAGGTATAAAACAGTTGTCCCCCACTCTATTGGTATTACTTCCAGTTGGTTTCTTTCACAATACTTATTATAATTTACAATTATTTTTTAATAATTCAGTTGTTTTCTTAACAGTGTTTTCCTGTATTTCCCATTCAAATACTAACTCCATGTAAGCAGGCACACATCTGCCTTGTTCATCATGGTATTTCCGGCATCTGAATCAATATTTGACAACAACTCGATATCAAATTAGACATTTGCAGAATGAATTAATAAAAGTGAGTGAGCGAGGGGGGAGGAGTCAAGATGGAGGTGTGGGAAGACGCAGAGTTAGTGTCTCCCCACAACTAGGGTGACTGCTGGATGCTGGTGGGGAACTCTGACCCCCAAGGAGACGGGAGGAACCCCAGAGTGAACCAGTAGGTCGTAGGAGGACTGAGGGGGTAGGAGAAGTAGAGGCCAGACAAGATCAGTGTCCCTGAGGCCAGGGAGATCAGGAGAGGCAGGTGGGAAGGACTTTCCAGGAAGATCGAGAGAGGAATAGAGGGTGATCGCCTGGCCCACTCAGGCTGGGAAGCCTGCTGAACTCCCAAGCCGGTGCCCCCCCATCCAAAGTCCTCTCCAGGCCATGTGGGTCCTGGGGGCATAGGAAAGAGGCCCAGGATATCAGGAGTGGCAGGCGGGAGGGGCCTTCTGGGAGGAGTGGGAGAGGAGCGGAAGGCATTTGCCCTGCCCACTTGGGCACTAGGAGCCTGCTGAGCTCCCAGGCCGATCCCCTGCCCTCCAAACCCCTCTCCAGGCCTTGTGGGTCTTTGAGGGCATAGGAGGGAGGCCAGGGAGAACAGGAGAGGCAGGCAGGGGGGCCCCTCCCAGGAGGGGCCCTCCCAGACCCCAGACCAGAGGAGCAGGAGAGAAGAGGAGGATATTTACACCACCCACTCAAGCCCAGGAAGCCTGCTGGGCTCCATGATGAGGTCCCCTGCCCTCTGAGACCAGGGGTAGGCACACACCTGGGCCCCTTCTGTTCTTTGAGCCTAAGCCCCAACCCCCACAGGGCCTTTTCCAGCCCTGTGGGTCCTGAGCATTGGCCCTGCTCACTGCCCAAACCGCACCCTTATTTAGGCCCCACTCTCCACAACCAAGGCCTCCCCCCCCCTTTTTTTCTTTTCCCTCCTCCTCTTTTTTATTATTGTGGTACTGATGTACCTTCCAGCAGTTGATTCATCTATATTTTTATTTTTACATTCTTTCTAACATATCTGTTAGTTTCCTAGTCTAATTTTATTTTTTACTTTGTTATTGTTCTTTTTTTTTTTTTTTTTTTTTGCCACCGCACATGGCTGACAGGATCTTGATTTGTGAGCCTGGGGTCAGGTGGAATCCCCTGTGGTGGGAGCTCCGAATCTGAACCACTGGACTAACAGAGAACCTCAGACCCCAGGGAATATTCATTGGAGTGAGGTTTCACAGAGTTCCTCATCTCAGCACCAAGATCCAGCTCTAATAAATAGCCTACAAACTCCAGTGTTAGAAACCTCAGGCCAAACAACCAGTAAAACAGGAACACAATTCCACTCATAAAAAAAAAAAAAAGTGAGACAGCAAAAAACTATGTCACAGATTCACAGATGAAAGAGCAAGGTAAAAACCTAGAAGACCAAATAAATGAAGAGGAAATAGACAATCTACCTGAAAAAGAATTCAGAGTAATGAGAGTAAAGGTGATCCAGAATCTCAGAAATAGAATGGAAGCATGGATTGAGAATATACCAGAAATGTTTAACAAAGATCTAGAAGAATTAAAGCACAAACAAACAGAGATGAACAACACAATAACTTTAATGAAAAATACACTAGAAGGAATCAATAACAGAATAATGGAGGCAGAAGAACGAATAAGTGAGCTGGAAGACAAAATGGTGGAAATAACTGCCAAGGAGCAGAATAAAGAAAAAAGAATGAAAAGAATTGAAGACAATCTCAGAGACCTCTGGGACAACACTAAACACGCCAACATTTGAATTGTAGGGGTCCCAAAAGAAGAAGAGAAAAAGAAAGGGTCTGAGAAAATATTTGAAGAGATTATAGTGGAAAAATTCCCTAACAGGGGAAAGGAAATAATCACCCAAGTCCAGGAAGCACTGAGAGTCCCATACAGGATAAACCCTAGGAAAAACACACCTAGACACATATTAATCAAACTAACAAAAATTAAATTCAAAGAAAAAATTTTAAAAACAACAAGGGAAAAACAAAAAATAACATACAAAGGAATCCCCATAAGGTTATTAGCTGAGTTTTCAGTGGAAACTCTACAGGCCAGAAGGGAATGGCAGGATATACTTAAAGTGATGAAAGAGAAAAACCTACAACCAAAATTACTCTACCCAGCAAGGATTTCATTCAGATTTGATGGAGAAATCAAAAGCTTTACAGACAAACAAAAGCTAAGAGAAGTCAGCACCACCAAACCAGCTCTACAACAAATGCTAAAGAAAATACTCCAAGTGGGAAACACAAGAGAAGAAAAGGAACTACAAAAACAACCCCAAAACAATTAAGAAAACGATGATAGGAATAGGAACATACATATCAATAACAACCTTGAATGTATATGGATTAAATGCCCCAACCAAAAGACACAGACTGGCTGAATGGATACAAAAACAAGACCCATATATATGCTGTCTACAAGAGACACACTTCAGACCTAGGGACACATACAGACTGAAAGTAAAGGGATGGAAAAAGATATTCCATGCAAATGGAAATCAAAAGAAAGCTGGAGTAGCAATACTCGTATCAGATAAAATAGACTTTAAAATAAAGACTGTTACAAGAGATAAGGAGGGACACTACATAATGATCAAAGGATCAGTCCAAGAAGAAGATATACTAATTATAAATGTTTATGCAGCCAACATAGGAGCATCTCAATATATAAGGTAAATACTAACAGCCATAAAAGGGGAAATCGACAGTAACACATTCATAGTAGGGGACTTTAACACCCCACTTTCACCAATGGACAGATCATCCAAAATGAAAATAAATAAGGAAACACAAGCTTTAAATGATACATTAAACAAGATGGATTTAATTGATATTTATAGGACATTCCACCCAAAAGTGACAGAATATACTTTCTTCTCAAAAGCACATGGAACATTTTCCAGGATAGATCATATCTTGGGTCACAAATCAAGCCTTGGAAAATTTAAGAAAATTGAAATCATATCAAGCATCTTTTCTGACCACAATGCTATGAGACTAGAAATCAATAGCAGGAAAAATACTGTAAAAAGCACAAATGCATGGAGGCTAAACAGTGCACTACTAAATAACCACAAGATCACTGAAAATATCAAAGAAGAAAAAAAAAAAGAAACAATGACAACGAAAACACGATGACCCAAAACCTAAGGGATGCAGCAAAACAGTTCTAAGAGGGAAGTTTATAGCAATTCAATTTCACCTCAAGAAACAACAAAAATCTCAAATAAACAATCTAACCCTACACTTAATACAACTAGAGAAAGAAGAACAAGCAAAACCCAATCAGTAGAAGGAAAGAAATCATAAAGATCAGAGCAGAAATAAATGAAATAAAAATGAAGAAAACAATAGCAAAGATCAATAAAACTAAAAGCTGGTTCTTTGAGAAGATAAACAAAATTGATTAACCCTTAACCAGACTCATCCAGAAAAAAAGGGAGAGGACTCAAATCAATAAAATTAGAAATGAAAGAGAAGAACTCCCAACTGACACTGCAGAAATACAAATGATTATAAGAGACTACTACAAACAACTATATGCCACTAAAATGGACAACCATGGAGAAATGGACAAATTCTTGGAAAGATACAGTTTTCCAAGACTGAACCAGGAAGAATTAGAAATTATAAACAGACCTATCACAAGTAATGAGATTGAAACCATAATTAAAAATCTTCCAACAAACAAAAGTCCAGGACCAGATGGCTTCACAGGTGAATTCTATCAAACATTTAGAGAAGAGCTAACACTCATCCTTCTCAAACTCTTCCAAAAAATTGCAGAGGGAGAAACACTACCAACTTCATTCTACAGAGCCACCATCACCCTGAAACCAAAACCAGACAGAGATACTACAAAAAAAAAGAAAATTACAGAACAACATCACTGATGAACATAGATGCAGAAATCCTGAAGAAAATACTAGCAAACAGAATCCAACAGCATATTAAAAGGATCATACACCATGATCAAGTGGGATTTATCCCAGGGATGCAAGGATTCTTCAATATATGCAAATCAATCAATGTGATACACCACATTAACAAATTAAGGAATAAGACCATATGATCATCTCAATAGATGCAGAAAAATCTTTTGACAAAATTCAATACCCGTTTATGATAAAAACTCTCCAGAAAATGGGCATAGAGGGAACCTACCTCAACATAATAAAGGACATATATGACAAACCCACAGCAAGCACCATACTCAATGGTGAAAAACTGAAAGCATTTCCACTAGGATCAGGAACAAGACAAGGATGTCCACTCTTGCCACCCTTATTCAACATAGTTTTGGAAGTCTTAGCCACAGCAATCAGAGAAGAAAAAGAAATAAAAGGAATACAAATTGGAAAAGAAATAAAACTGTCACTATTTGCCAGTGACATGATACTATCCATAGAAAATCCTAAAGATGCCACCAGAAAACTATTAGAACTAATCAATGAATTTGGTAAGGTTGCAGGATACAAAATTAATGCACAGAAATCTCTGGCATTCCTATACACCAACAATGAAAAATCAGAAAGAGAAATTAAGGAAACACTCTCATTTACCACTGCAACAAAAAGAAAAAAATACCTAGGAATAAACCTGCCTAAGGAAGCGAAAGACTTGTACTCAGAAAACTATAAAACATTGATGAGAGAAATCAAAGATGACATAAAGAGATGGAGAAATATACCATGTCCTTGGATTGGAAGAATCAATATTGTGAAAATGACTATACTACCCGAAGCAATCTACAGATTCAGTGCAATCCCTATCAATCCCAATGGCATTCTTCACAGAATTAGAACAAAAAATCTTACAATTCATATGGAAACACAAAAGACCCCGAATAGCCAAAGCAATCTTGAGAAAGAAAAACGGAGTTGGAGGAATCAGCTTCCCTGACTTCAAACTATACCACAAGGCTACAGTAATCAAGGCAGTATGGTACTGGCACAAAAACAGAAATATAGATCAATGGTACAGAATAGACTGCCCAGAGATTAACCCATGCACATATGGGCACCTAATTTATGACAAAGGAGGCAAGAATATACAATGGAGAAAAGGACAGCCTCTTCAATAAGTGGTGCTGGGAATACTGGACAGCTACATGTAAAAGAATGAAATTAGAACACTCCCTAACACCATACACAAAAATAAACTCAAAATGGATTAAAGACCTAAATGTAAGACCAGACACTATAAAACTTTTAGAGGAAAAACACTCTTTTACATAAACCACAGCAAGATCTTTTTTGACCCACCTCATAGAGTAACAGAAATAAAACCAAAAATAAACAAGTTGGACTTAATTAAACTTAAAAGTCTTTGCACAGCAAAGGAAACCAGAAACAAGAGAAAAAGACAACCCTCAGAATGGGAGAAAATATTTGCAAATGAAACAACAGACAAAGGATTAATCTCCAAAATATACAAACAGCTCAGGGAGCTCAGTATCAAAAAAAAAAAAATCCAGTTAAAAAATGGGTGGAAGACTTAAACAGACATTTCACCAAGGAAGACATACAGATGGCCAAGAAGCATACATACAGATGCTCAACATCACTAATTATTAGAGAAATGCAAAGCAAAACTACGAGGTATCACCTCACGCCTGTCAGAATGCCATTATCAAAAAAGCTAGAAACAATAAATGCTGGAAAGGGTGTGCTGAAAAAGGGAACCTTCCTACACTTGGTGGAAATGTAAATTGATAAAACCACTATGGAAAACAGTATGGATGTCCTTAAAGAACTAAAAACAGAACTACCATATGACCCAGCAATTCCACTACTGGGCATATACCTTGAGAAAACCATAATTCAAAAATAGACATGTAGGGCTTCCCTGGTGGCGCAGTGGTTGAGAGTCCACCTGCCGATGCAGGGGACACGGGTTCGTGCCCCAGTCTGGGAGGATCCCACATGCCGCAGAGCGGCTGGGCCCGTGAGCCATGACCACTGAGTCTGCGTGTCCAGAGCCTGTGCTCTGCGATGGGAGAGGCCACAACAGTGAGAGGCCCGCATACCGCAAAAAAAAAAAAAAAAGGCCATGTATATGTATAACTGATTCACTTTGTTATAAAGCAGAAACTAACACACCATTGTAAAGCAATTATATTCTAATAAAGATGTTTTAAAAAAAAGAGAGAGAGAGAGAGACATGTACCATAATGTTCATTGCAGCACTATTTACAATAGCCAGGACATGGAAGCAACCTAAGTGTCCATCGACAGATGAATGGATAAAGAAGATGTGGTACATATATACAATGGAATATTACTCAGCCATAAAAAGAAATGAAATTGAGTTATTTGTAGTGAGGTGGATGGACCTAGAGTCTGTCATACAGAGTGAAGTAAGTCAGAAAGAGAAAAACAAATACCATATGCTAACAGATATATATGGAATCTAAAAAAAACAAAAACAAAAAATCACAAACAAAAATTATACTGATGAACCTAATTGCAGGGCAGGAATAGGGAGGTAGGCATAGAGAATGGACTTGATGACATGGGGTGGGAAGGCGAAGCTGGGGCAAAGTGAGAGAGTAGCATCGACAGATATACACTACCGAATATAAAATAGTTGGCTAGTGCGAAGCAGCCGCATAGCACAGGGAGATCGGCTCAGTGCAATGACCTAGAGGGGTGGGATAGGGAGGATGGATGGGAGGCTCAAGAGGGAGGGGATATGGGGACATGTGTATGCATATGGCTGATTCACTTTGTTGTGCAACAGAAACTAGCACAATATTGTGAAGCAATTATACTCCAATAAAGATCTATTTTTTTAAAAAGCGAGTGAATGAAGTATGGAAGCTGTGAGTGTGGATGTACCATTTCCACAACTATTAAAGTCATCATGTGGCAATAGCCTAATAACTTATGAATCCTAGATGTTGCTTCATGTTCTTTTGTAATAAGAATTGTTCACCCAGCCTTTGAGATGTGTGGCTCTCTAGGTTTTCAATTTATTTTTGCTGTACATAGAGCATAATTTATGAAAACCCCAATTAGTATTTTGTCATATGTAAGCAAGTGGATTAGAAGATTCACAAACCACTCTCAAGTCTCCAAGGTGAAACTTCCTGGGCACGTGAGACTAACACACTGAAGGAAATCAGGAGATAGCACACAGATTCAGAAAGCACACCCTCCTAACACGTACAACAAAAGCAACCATTTCGCAAACTCTTACTCTGTGTTAGGCACCAGACTAAGCCCTTCACAAGCACAGCACAGTTAGTCAGCACCACAACCCAAGGAGCGGGACCAATAATTCTCCATTCATAGATGAGGAAACCAAGACTTCAAGACTTGGCTAACAGGTCCAAGTTCATACAGGGGATGAGTAGTAAAAACACACTCTTCATCTTTCTGCTAGTCTTCCTCCCTGGGCCTGCAGAGATGCAGGTGATACAAAGGTAGGGAGAGACCTTAGGGTGCTCTTCAGTTCAGATGATAGGAGACGATGTACAAAGAATACAAAGGGCCCCCAGACTCAAGCTTTACATCTTGCAATGATCTTGTCTGTTCACAAAAGTGGGTCTTCTACAGTGACATGCCTGTACTTTTTTCCAATTTGCCTCAGTCATTGTTATGCAAACCTCGGTATCCCACATTGCACAAAAGTCTTGAGAAACTCTCTAGTGTGTATATCTTTTGGTTTTTATTTAGAGTTACTCTTTCCATTTCCAGAAGGCTTTAAAATGATAGCCTAATGACAGCTGCATTCCTGTAGCCCAGAAATGTGTTCACTGGGCCATTTTTCAGAACGCCCCCCACGGAGAACACAGGGGGCCAAGAGCCAGGGAGGCAGATGTGTTCCCTACAAACTGCATCTCTCAGCCCCAAACTGCATCAGGACGAAACTTGGCAATTGATAGGCACTAATGGAGCTAGAATCATAATCACTTTTAAGCAGATTTCCTTTGGCCCATATTTTACTCTCTAGAAACCCATTTGTTATCTGCCAGTGCTCCTTCATCGTTTCATTCTATCACCTCAGAGCAGGCAGGCTATGAGTTAAGTCAAACAATCAGAAATGACACAGACTGGGCTTCCCTGGTGGCGCAGTGGTTGAGAGTCCGCCTGCCGATGCAGGGGACACGGGTTCGTGCCCCGGTCCGGGAAGATCCCACATGCCGTGGAGCGGCTGGGCCCGTGAGCCATGGCCGCTGAGCCTGCGCGTCTGGAGCCTGTGCTCCGCAACGGGAGAGGCCACAACAGTGAGAGGCCCGCGTACCACAAAAAAAAAAAAAAAAAAAATGACACAGACTCACAGACTTTGCTCTGGACAAAAAAGGGACATGTAGGGAGAGATCACTGATTATTACATATGGTAAGCTGAATATAGGTATATAGAGCAGTGGTCAGATTTAATACTTGATGTCCTGCTTTGGTGGCCTGTTTTATTACAAGTATTAACAGTGATAGCTAACATTTATTGAGTGCATTTATTGAGGGTATTGAGCAAGTCTTTTGCACATATTAATTCTTTTAATCCTCACAACAACCCTATAAGGTACTATTATTATCCCCATTTTACTGATGTGGAAATTGAAACTCGAAAAGTTAAAACAATATGCCCAACGTCACACAGCCAGAAACTGGTACTGCAGGAATTAAAGCCCCAGGGCGCAGACTCTCAACCCCTATACTCACCTGCCTCTCACAGATATATAATCAAATATCTGTAAATATTAACCTGGATGCTCTTAATTCTAATCACAGAGTCATTTTGAAAGGGCATTCTGAGCTCAGTTGTGAAATCATAGGTATTTAAAGTTAGAAAGGGCCCTAAAGAGACATGTGGAAGATGGGGTAGGCTTATCCTATTTACTTTGTAAGAGAAATAAACAAAGATTGGCAGATAGCAATGATAGGGATGTAGATTTTTACTTAGTTGGAAGAAGACTATTCTAGAAAATGTCACAGGTGGTTTCGTAGGCCAGGCCTGGAAGTGGTACACATCACTTCTGCTCTCATTCCCCTGGAGAAGGCTTAGTCATGTGACCAGCAAGGATGGTCATGCAGCATGGACCACCTACTATGGAAAAAGGGGAAGACAGGTTTTGGTACACAGGCATTTTCCATTCAGCTCCACAGAGTTTTCCCCTTACTTGTGGTTATTTTCAAAGGTCATTGAGAATCAATAAGCTTTTTTCTGCTAGCTTTCTTCAGATTTACTGTAGTACTGCAAGTTACTGATGACCATATTGACTAAGAAAGAGACGAGAATTCTCAAAGAGAATCTGAAAATAATGCAGGCTTTTCTAAATGCTGCGAGGAGGGGCATGGTAACTGCTGGGACACCAGACAAATGTTTCAGAGAATCTAAAAGAGAGAGCAGCATGTTATTATAGATATAATCCCTTAAAGAGAAGAGAATCAACACCCATATTCAATACCTGAAGCCCCAAAGCCCCTAATCCTTCCTATACATCCCAAGTTGTGCTGACATTTGTGCTTTTTCTGAGTTCTTCACCAAAAATAGAGAAGACAGTAGGTTTAAAACCCATTTCAGCTGCTTGCCAGTGAAAAATGGCATCACGCAGCCGATGGTTATTTTTGGAAAATCCACTCTCCTCTAGAGATGAAAAACAAATCAGATGGTTTTTCCGCTTGATCAATTTTAAAGCGTAGAAGTCGGAGGAGGTGTGTCTCAGTAATATTCTCTAAGTAGGATTCCATTAAAAATTTACAATTTAATAAGAAATCAGGCTTGTCTCATCACGATGTGTACATTCTTTATCCAAGTAGTCTACCCACTTTGCTTCTCCCCGAAGATCAAACCCCTGATATGCAAGGGCTTTTTCTCTATTCCTGTCTATTTCTCAGTGTTCTCTTGTCCTCTCAAGAATTATTTGAAATAGTCATTTTTTTTACCATAAGCACAAGGAAAAGGAACACCCCCCTCCATTTTCCAGGCTGCTCTGCATGACAAAGGACCAAGGACAAGGACCTGTCTTTTCCTTCCCTGTACAGTGGCTCGTTGTCCTAATGGCTCAGTAACTTCTGACTGACAATAATGTCTTGTCTGGGGAGAGAGACTTGAGTTGGGGGAAAGAGCCTAAGTTGGGGCATTGGCCCACTACAGAAAAAACTGTGCTTCTTCTATAAAATGGAAAATTATTTAGCCATTTAAAAAATCATATTTTCAAAGAATTATTAATAAGACCTAAAAATAATAACTACTCATTGAAACATTTTTTTTAACTTCTGGTCATAAAAATATTGAACTTTTTATCTTATAATTTAAGGTTGAAAACAATAGGTTTGGCATTCCTTAATGATTCATGCAGAAAACTTATAAAGATTCTTCAGTTTAAACATACCATGCTTTCTTTCCTATCCTCGAAAGGAAAGGAAGGTTGCATTCATGATAAATAGCTTCCTAGCACTCAATGATTATTTGCTTTGTGAAGACAGTTATCTACTACACCCCTGCTCGTTATTTTCTGAATAAAATTGTAAGCATAATGGGAAAAAAATGCAACTACTATATAGCGCCGTCCAAGTATATTGCAAATTTTCTGTGGGAAGATTCTACCTTTTTTTTTTTTTTTTTTTTTGCGGTACGCGGGCCTCTCACTGTTGTGGCCTCTCCCGTTGCGGAGCACAGGCTCCGGACACGCAGGCTCAGTGGCCATGGCTCACGGGCCTAGCCGCTCCGCGGCATGTGGGATCCTCCCAGACCGGGCACGAACCCACGTCCCTTGCATCTGCAGGCGGACTCTCAACCATTGCGCCACCAGGGAAGCCCGATTCTACCTAATTTTATCAATAGCGTTTCTACTCTATCCTTCCATTTGCCTATCTTGTGACATGACCAAGATTCTAGCTATAATTTTTGCTCATGTGAAAATTTGGGCAAAATTGAAGCAAGGATTCAAACAGTATTGGCAGTAATAAGAATAATAGCATTCGTATGACTTTAATATGTCCGTGAACTATGCCCACAACTTAATGTATCTTACCACACTTAATTCACATACCAGCCCCTATTTTAGAGAAGAGAAAACTGAGCCACAGGTTTAGATATATTCCTCAAGGTCCTACACTTAGTAAATAATGACTCTGGAGTTTAAACTGAGGAACTCTGACCCCAGCATCCATACTGTTAATTCTACAGTACACTGTCTCATAATTTTAGTAAGAAAGAGAAGAGAAAGGATGTTGGGAAAAATAAATATCTAATCTTCTTACGGATCTATCCACCCAAGAACGTAAGAGAAATGAGCCAGGCAGTAAACCTGATCTTCACTCTGTAATTCTAGGCCACCATACTCAGTGGCCGTTTGAAATCTATTCATTAATGGACAAACACTGGTTTACCTTTAGAAACAATGCCTCCAAAAAAACAAACAGCAAAACAAAACAAAACAAAAAAACCCCTGAGAGCGAATCAATCAAAGCTTCTTACAGCTTAGCACACAAAATAAATTCAAAAGAATAATGTAATTTCAGAAGTTTCCACAGCACTAAAATGACAACCTCTCTGGTCTTATCTTTCTTGCAAAGCAGGAAATGAGAAGACTAAATAGAAAATGATGGCCATAATTTCTAGCTGATTTGAATTAAAATAGCTCTTGAAAAAATAAGTTGTAAAATAGGCCACAAGCTCAAATTAGAGACAGCAAGTCTTGGAAAGCATTCACATTTTCAATGAAGAGAAAAATTAACCATAAAATAAATATTAGCCCAGTGGTTCGAACTCAAGAAGAAATAAAAATGGGCCAAAGACAATCAGCTAAAAGCACATGTAATCGAGACTTTTAACAAATGTTAACAAGTGGTAGAATGAGGCTGAAGAGGTCCAGGGCCTCAGCCTGTCGTGATCCACCACACAGAGTGAGATAATGTGCAGAGCAATGAAAGTAGACAGGGCCAGAATCAATAAGGACAATAATCAGATAAAACTGGCCTATTGCTGCAATTTCACTGGGTATGTTCAGAAAACAGTTTTCCAAGAAGCAACACTGAACCCAATCTGAAGGCCCTTAGAGGTGAGTATACTCTGAAGAGGTGAAGTCCACACATACCCATGGGATAGGAAGCGTCCGGCCAGAGGAATACTGCTAGCCAGAGGGGTGGGTAAGGGAGTGAGTGTGGAAGAAGGTTTGTGTTGGATTCCAACCATTGTTGCGCATCCCAAGCCTGGGGGGAAGAAAACCATCCAGCACAGTACATGCAGCCACTAGGTGTCATGTCCTCCTTACCCAGGCCAGGAGTCCCTTTTAGAAAAAGAAGACATTAACCAGGCAACAAAAAATAAGGGTTTTGGTTGAAAAAGAAAAGAGAGAGCTTTTTCAGCATCAGGTGAAGGACAGGCTGGCTTCAGCTGTTTGCTTGCTTTAGCCCTTTGGAAATAAATGGAAGGGGGTTGTTCCTTTTCCACTGAATCTGGAAAGATGGAAACAGCAGCAATGCTAGGACCTCACAGCATTGTCTTGGAGGCTGAGGCACCCTCTTCCTTAGTCACATTCATTCAAGCATTCATTCCTTCAACAGACCTCTTCTGAATGCCTACTCTGGAACAGGTCCCATGCCAGAGACATATAGACATCAAATAGCCACTAATCGTCCTGAAGGAACTTACAATTGTTAGAAGTGTTGAGTCATCATCCAAATAAATGTCCTATAGCTCCAGGTAAAATGTGCCAAATGCTGATGAAAAGTAGAAGGAAAGAAGCATGGCTTGCCAGGGAAGAGAGTCAGTGGGGAAAGAGAAGAACCTGAGCCAGTTACTGAAAGGGAGATTCATCTGAGCCACATCTTCAAGGAGGAATACAATTTCTGCAAACAAAGACAGCATAAAAGAACATCTTGAAAAGACACAGAGGCTTGAACAAAGACTCAAGATGAGAAAAATTAAGAAGTTATTAGAAGGGGGAGAAACTTGCCTTGGCTATAGGGTGACCCAGACAACAGGTAAAATGGAGCTAAAAGGTAGAGCTCCTAGGAAATCAACCCAAGAGAATTTGATGGGTAGGCACTAAATATTTTTACTTGTGAAAGTGATATGACCAGGGCTCAGCCGTAAGGAAGAAGGGCTTGGTGACTTCGAGGGCTGGAGAGTGCAAGTGAGGAGAATCGTCATACATCTGTTTAAAGCAGTAAGATGTGGACCTAAGAAGAAGCAACAGGAATCGAGAGAGGTGGCATGGAGAAGCAGAAAGGAGATAGAATCTACTGGACTTGGGGCTAACAGCCCCAGTTCTTCACTCCTCCCTGTAACCACACTCTTAGCCACGCAAAATCGTAGTCACTCCCACTAAAAAGGTGGGATCATCTTACCTTTTGAATCTGAACTCATCCACTGGCAAGAGGCAGGAGAGAGTTTGTTTGAGCCCAGACTTCTACAAGTCTTGCCTGTTTCTACTCATGCTCTGTACCTTTGCCTTTGTCATGAAAACAGCCAGCTAGAGCGAGCCACCCATCACCTCAGCCAGCACAGCCCCAGGCCGGTGAGTCCAACCATGATCAGGAGAGCCACCTAGGCAGCCCCAACCTGACCCCAGACTTAGGAGCAAGGAACTTAGGACTGGGTGCCACTGAGTTTTTGTGGTTGTGTGCTGTGGATAACTGACACAGTGACTGCTAAGAGAAAAGGGAGAAGGATAGCATGTCTTGGGGAGGTTGACAGATAAAGAGGATGACACCAGAATGTATGTGTGAAGTCAGAAGGCTTTGTGCCTAGGTCAGTAATGGTAACTGATAGGGATACAGGACCCCAAATTCCACCACTGGAACAGCATCCTTTTAGACTGTTGACAAATAGGCTAAAGAAGTAGGTTCAAATATACAAACTAAGGGGGTGGCAAACTCTACCCTGTGAGCCAAAGTTAGCCAGCTGCCTATTCCTATAAATAAAGTTTTGCTGGAACACAGCCATGCTCATTTGCCCGTATTGTCTAAGCCCATTTCAGCATTACAACAGGATTTAGTAGTTATGACAGATACGGTGTGACCCACAAGGCCTTAAAATATTTACTGTCTTGCCCTATACTTTGATGTAAGAGACCAAATAAGGGATTGTTTTTTAACACAATATTTCCTAACTGTACATCAGAAAATGTCTCCTATCAGAAGAGAGAGCACCCCTTCAACATGGGTTTACTTTAAACCGCGCACCATTCTCTCTTTACTGTTTACAATGTCCTGATACCCTCACAGTATTAACACCTTGACGTGTTTCAAGGGGGGAAGTAATGAATACCCAAAATGATGAAAAGTGGTTGAAGAATACTCCCAACAGAGTTAGTCTTCTGAGCACCTTCCCCTCTGCTCCTTATCACTAGTTTGGGGGCAGTGTGGATTAGACGAGCATTGAGAAGATCCAGCCCCATATCAAGTATGGATAAGTTCAGAGAGAGTTTTGCTCTATTTAAAAAAAAGAAAAAAAGCAACATAAAAAATTTGACTCACTGATTATGTAGTGAGGGATAAAATGTATAATAATAAATATGTGTTATTTGAATTAAAAGTAAATATAATGAGTATACATCACATTTTATTCTATTATTAAATGACTACTGATTTCTTTAAAGGTTCCAGAATCCATTTGGGTTCTTTAATTATGAAAGATTATGTTCTAGATGGGGGGCTGGAGTGGGGAGCCCTCCCAGTATAACATGAGTCTACCTCCAGCTGGTTCAGGGGGTATTCACAAGAATGGCTGGAAAGCAAAGCCACCTGGGGGTTTAACACAGGCTGAGGATCCTCCACTAGTAAAAAAAAAAGCACCATGGCATAATGGAAAGTGTGGGAGATTTGGAGTCAGACTTCAGCTCTGCACCCAGCAGCTGTGTGAGCCATCTCTCAACACCTCAGGGTCCCCATCTGAAAAAATACTAGAGTGATAACATCTTTGCCCAAATTATCTCACAGAGCATTCATAAGAATCAAGGTAGATAGCATATCAAACATACATTATGAGAAACAAAGTGCTGTTCAAATGTTAAGGTATCTTTAGAGATATTTATCAATGCGTGAGAAAATAATATCACGAGTTAAGTATGCAGGGGAAAAACCTAAATACTAGAAGACTCTTAAGACACGACCTTTTAATAAACAAAAGTCTTCTTTCAGCACATTCCAACAAAAGAGAAAATGTATGAAATAATCTCAACCCTTAATAAGCCGGATTTCTAAAGCTGGTGACTAATTTACATGCAAATCATTGAAAACATCTGCCAGTGGTTTCAACCAAGTTTATGTTGATCACATTTCTAATTGTGGTTTCTTGGTGAGCCAGTCGACTCATCAAGTACATCAATAAACTGACCTACATAGGAAGTAATTTGGAAATTATTTGGGAACTGTTCTGTGATTGATGTCCCCAAAAGTTTCTAATTAGCCTTTAGATATCTCCTAAGGTATTGACTGCTTTGTAATATCACCTAAATGATTGTTTGTTCATTCAAGAGCACCTAGTTGTGACTATGAGTAGAAATGATATCCATGGGCAGGTTTTTTAGTTCTTTGCTGAAAAGAATTGTGAAGTGATTCCTGGGAGGAGTTTATATAAATACATATAGAGAACAACCCAGACTCGTAAGGACAACCTTACAAAAAGTGCTGGGAATCAGGACATCCCTGTGCAGCCACTAAGAGCCATGTGACTTTGGCCTCTGTCTTCCCATTCATGAACTGGGGCATCCGGATCCAGTTCCATCCTCAGACATGAGCAAGAAGGGCCTTTTGCTCTGGGCCTGACTCTGGATCTCCTTGGCCACACCCTCCCTTCTCCCACCTCCAGGGGAATGGGGAGACCATGGGGTCAAAGAAATCTGCCTACATGAAGCCTACATTCTGCACTAGCTAGACATGCACTGGACCCCTGGAATCCTTGAATTCCCTGCTCAGTGACCATAACCCTGCCTCCTGGGCCAGTGTACACTTCTTCTCTGGGTCTACTCTCCCAACAAAGGAACACACCTCATCGTGTACATCTTAGGTCTGAAATGGGGCCAAGGGACAGCTGTGGGCAGGCAGCATGGACGGAATTTGTACACGTGAGTTGGTGAACCCACATACGTCCATGCAAGGTCCCTAAGGAAGGGGAGAAAGGAGGGTAGCAGGGGTGCTGTGGTAGTTTCTCCTGTGCTGCCATATTCTGGCGTTAGACTCTGAGCATTTGAATTCCAGATTCAAAATTGGCCTTTTAGGTTGTTGCAAAGGTGGTCGTGTCCAGGTAGGAGGACAGAACATCTTACTTACAGTTTTTTAGCTTGATTTATTGCTTTTAAACGTTTAGACAATCGGGGTTGTCTAAACCCTATGCAGGGGTCTCCCTTTGTATTCTTGCCCCATACATGTTAAAGGTGTGCCTGCTCGGATCATACCTCTCTAAGGTCCCTTCCAGCTCTAACTTATTTCAGAGAAAATAATAGAACATTGGGATTAGAGGTTGCCCTGTTTCAATCTTCAATTTGTTCACATGACTCCTTGAGCAAACTGCTCAAATTTTCTAAGTATCAGTTTTTTCATGTATTAAAAAAAAAAAAACCCAAAAACTCTTTGCAAAGTAGTAATGAGGCTGAAATGACATTACCTATTAAAAATTCTGACAGTTAGTGGGTCGCCAACAGATGCCAGCTCTCTATGATGGGAGAAGATAATTCGCAAAAAGGGATCAATCAAACTGGCAGTCACACTCCTTGGTATTTACTCAAACGAGGTGAAAACATACGTCCACATAAAACCTGCACGCAGATGTTTATAGCAGCTTTATTCATAATCTCCAGAACTTGGAAGCAACCAAGATGTCCTTCAGTAAGTGAATGGATAAACATGAGCTATCAAGACATGAAAGAAACTTAAATGTATCTAAGTGAAAGTAGCCAATCTGAAAAGGCTACACACTGTACAATTCTAAGTACATGATATCCTGGAAAAAGCAAAACCAGGGAGACAGTGAAAAGACCAGGAGTTAAGGGAAAAGGAGGGATGGAGAGGTGGAACACAGAGGATCTTTAGGAGACGGAAACTATTTTGTATGGCACTATAGTGGTAGATACACGTCACTGTATGTCTGTCAAAATCCGTGGAACATACAACACCGAGAGCGAACCGTAAACTATGGACTTTGGGTGATAATGATGTATTCATGTAAGTTCATCAGTTATAACAAATAACCACTCTGGAGGGGGATGTTCATTGTTGGGGGGAGGTCGTGCATGTGTGGGGCAAGGGGTATATGGGAACTCTCCATACTTTCCCCTCAATTTTGCTCTGAACTTGAAACTGCTCTAAAAAATAAAGTCTACCTTTGGTAAAAAGGGGTGAAGAAATTAAATCCTATCATAATGCGTACCCACTGTCCCTCATTTCTCCTTCAACAATGAGATTCTGCTAAGAGAGGAATTATTCCAAAGATTAATAACGCTTTTTATCTAAAATGAGGAGATTTAGCTCATCCAAAAAAGCCATTCAAATTATGAAGCAGATGTTCCGTACCAGCTGTTTGCAGATAATCTCACCAGCAGTGTCAGACATGGAGTTCCAGAAATACAAAGATGCTAAAACAGCAGTAACTCAGAGCAGAGTTTAAAGCAAGGAACTTAACCCTTAGCGGATATGGAGGACTGGGCCACCGCTGGATACAGGGGTGTAAAATCAGTTTTAAACTTCAGCTAACAGGGTCAATATTTTTTTTCCAATAAATCTACTGACCAGTGTTTACATACTGTTTTGATTAACATGTGGTTTTATTTTTTTTAAGTCATCAATATAGAGAATACATTTGTTAGTCAGGGCTAATGAAATTATATCCATGTCCAATTCTCAGCACCCTGGAGGAGCTGAAGTGACTAATGCTCTATGGAGAACACGCTGAGTATACTGGGAACAGCATTAACCCAGCTATTTCAAAGCTCTCTTCTGAGGAAAGGGTGCTACAGAGTGTTCCACCGTCCTGGTTGTCCAGGACCCCACTATTCAAGGAAAACGCTAAGTTTCCCCAGATCTATTAATCAGGATAGCCAACGATGAAATAATATAATACTCTGCCACACAGCACTGTAAATCAACTATACTTCAATAAAAATTTAAAAATAAACATATATATATAAATGCTCTGCAAAGTGCCCAGTGGCCTGTGTGTTACTGAGATCAGGGGGATGTCTTATGAGTCCTGGACAAACAAAATGCTTAGAAAGGAGACCATTACCTCCCCTCTTTCTTTGACTTCAGACAAAACAAAAACAGGATAGGAGCTAAAATAAAACAAAGACACACCTAAGCACCTCAGATATACATAAAAATTCAGTTAAAGCAATGCAATGCTGTGAAGATGACTTAGGAAAGAAACCTAGAATTAGATGTTCACTTGCATTGGAAAAAAACCTCTCAGCCTTCCTGTAAGAAATAGTCATTGTTTCAATGCTGAATTGTTGAGGTGATCCAGTAGGGGTGTTTTTAAGGCTCTGAAGAAATAATGAAAAATTTGGGGTGCGTGGATTATTCCTCACTGGGACTAGGCCCTGCCTGATAGCACAGGATCTATAATTAGTCATGTAAGTAAGAACCATAGGTCAGCCTCCCTTCCCATTCAGCACTGGTCAAGCTTTTAATAATTGCCCGTTTTTGGCTCAGCAACTAAAGTGTGATACTGAAAATCTGGAGGGGTTCCAGGAAAGAACAATGAAAATGATTAGGAAACATTCCCCCATGAGGAAAATGTAAAGAAATGGGGCTTATTTAACCTAGAAAAGAAAAGGCTCAAGGGAAACTTAGTAATATCCTTTAAATAGATAAAGGCTAATGTGAGTGACATGAACATGATTATTTTTACTGATAACAGTTTAAGAGATGATATTGCAGCGCAAAACAAATTAAGTTAGATATTAGGGAAACGTGGTAAGACCTGCGATCTACTGAAAACTACAGAAGACTGAGAGTAATATATATATGTGTGTGTGTATATATATATATATATATTTTTTTTTTTTTTTTTACAGACATTTAAGAAAGGAATCCTCTAGTGATGCCTTGCACCTTAGGGAAAAAATGGATGAAATGAGTTTCTCAAAGTCGAGCCTCTGAAATCCAAAGTATTTTTAGGACAAATAACAGCACCACCTCATGTGTATCCTCAATATCAAAATCTATTCATAAGGATCTCAAAGATGACAAAAGGTACACACCTTGCATTAATAATGCAAATTAGAATCAAGTAAATAAACAACAGAAGTTTAGGCAAAGCAAGTAAAAGAAAGCCTACTCTGTGTTGGCTTCTTAGTAATGTGCTATAAGTGACACTCAAACATGATATAAGAAAATGTAATACTAGTCCACAATCAAGTTAAATCTCTATTTCAATCACCTCCAATAGTTCATTTCATCAACTCTGAAAAATTAAGCACATTTAAGGTCAAAGGTTTCTGCACGATTCATCCTGGAATAAATTTCTCTTCAACCTTGCTATCCTTTCTCACCTGAGCCAATGCCAACTGGTCGGCTCACCCCTTTCTTTCCATCCTTATCCCTCATCACAGTGGAAGTGCAGGAAAACAAAGGCAAAGATCCTAAAAGCAGTCAGAGAGAAAAGACAGAAAACCTAAACGAAATGACAATTAGACTGATGAGTGACTTCCGGAAAGCAACAATAGAAGGTCGAGCCCATGGAATAATATTCCAAAGCTGTCAATCTATAATTGACTTAACCAACGAAAAAGACATTTTTTATATAAACTAACATTGAGTAAGTCTCACAGTAAAATCTCACTAAAAATCACCAATGATGTTTTTTTAGAATGTAATTGAAACGAAAAGGACCCGAATGCAATAAAAGCAAGTTGTTTTTCACAGCTGGGGATCAGACATGGAGCTTCTGGGGGCCACCCACACACAGAAAGAGACTGTGTAAGAATCAGATCAACAGGAGGAAAGCAGAGGTGGATATAATGAGGAGATTCATCCTAGAGCCCTGAAGCCAACCATTTCCCTGGAGTTTCTAACCATGCGAGACAATAAATTATATTTTTTGTTCAAAACAAAAGGAGAAAATATGGAACATAAAATGTAAACTATGAAAAAGCAATTTATAAAGTGAAGAATACAAGATCAAAAACTAATAAACAATATAAAAAATAACTGTGTTACGAGATATTTTTAAATTTTCTTTGTTACTTGAGTAAGAGAAGGAATGGGGAGGGGCAAAAGGAGAAATAATCCAATAAAAGTGTTCAGAACAGAAGGCTTTAGATGTGCAGTGGTGATCAGGAAAGAGGAGGAATAAAAATGGCGCTCAGATTTCTGGCTTCAGCAGCAACGGACTGAGGTGCTATGTTTATAGAGAAGTGGAAAAGTAAAGGAGAAGCAGGTTTTGAAGCCCAAGAGTTAAGATTTAGAAATATACAGTCTTTCCAACTACAAAGGTGAAGAAAATAGATATGTAAGTCTTCGTATCCAAAGAGAATCCAGAACTGAAGATAGAAACTTGGGAGTATTGTCCAGCAGAGAGTATTTGAAGTTTCTAGGAGAAAGAGAGAACGTAACGGGGGAAAGGGGAAGAAAGAAAAGAGGAGAAGAGGCCAGGGTTCATTCTTTGTTTTTGCGGTATGCGGGCCTCTCACTGCTATGGCCTCTCCCGTTGGACGCGCAGGCTCAGCAGCCATGGCTGACGGGCCCAGCTGCTCCGCGGCATGTGGAATCTTCCCGGACCGGGGCACGAGCCCGTGTTCTCTGCATCGGCAGGCAGACTCTCGACCACTGCGCCACCAGGGAAGCCCCCAGGATTGATTCTTGATAAACTCTTAACATTACAAGGACAGGGCAGAGATGGAAGGGTGGGCTAGCATACAGAAGAAGAGCAGCCAGGAAAGTCAGTGGGGGTGATGGCAGGGGAGGGGGCACTAGAAGAGAGTGGTGTTAGCAAAATCAAGAGACAAGGGTTGAGTGGTTTTTAAGATATGTCTATAAATTCTTTGATACTGTTTTCTTCAGGTGGAGCTGAATTTTCTTACCCTTAAGCATGAGCTAGACTTAGTGACTCACTTTTAATGAGTAAAATAAAGAAGTGATGCTGTGTAGTCGACTTCAGACAGTAGGTCATAAAAAGACACTGCACCTTCTGTCTTGGTCACTTTCTCTCTCTCTTGGGTCACTCACTGCAAGGGAAGCTAGCTGCCATGCACAGCCGGGCAGCCCTGTTGCGAGACCCACATGGCAAAAATCTGTGGCCTCCAATCAACAGCTCCGTGAGGGAGTCACCCTGGAAGTTAACCCTCTTGCCCCAGTCAAGCCTTAAGATGACTGCAGTCCCAGCCTTGTGAGAGACCCTGAGCCAGAATTACCCAGCAAAGCCGCTCCTAGACTCCCGACCCTCAGAAACAGTGTGAGATAATAAATGTCTGTCATTTTAAACCACTAAACTGGGGTAATTGGTTATTCAGTAGAAGATTAAAAAAAACACACACACAAGGATGCTAGAGGAAGGCAGGAGTGGTAAACTGTGTCAAACGCTGCAAAGAGTTCCATATGGAACGGTGGGGTGGAAGCCAGAGTAGAAATGGGTCAACATGTGAAGGAAAGATGAAAACAGAGAAAGCAGACAATTCTCTTGAGAAGTCCGGCTCAGGACGGAAGCAGAGAAATGGGGCAGGAAGCTGGCAGAGGGCCAAGAGGACAACTAAAGCAGCAAAAGTCGATCTAGGGATCTAGAACAGAAGTCGACGGCTGACTCGTGACAGAAGCAGAAAACCTCCTCCACGGAGACAGGAGGAAGGCCAAGAAGACAGGCGCAAAGGCAGGTAACACTTCAGATCTTGTTAACACGATTTTCTCAATAATAATAAGGTGGGGTAAATCCTTGTCCACAGTCCCTCACAGGTGGGCATCTGGCCTCTACTTGGGGACATCTACCCCCCTCCTCACGGTCTCCAGGGGTGCGGTGTGCTGCCCCTCCCCTAGGAGGGGAGTGCCTTCCCAGGAAGCTACTCCTGAAACAAGACAGCATAAATCTTCACTCTGATGTTCGAGGAATACCTGATTCCTTATGTTGATTCAGGGAATTACATTTTCTTTTAAAAGATACCAAACAAAAGATACCCTCCTTCCCTAGATATGGTATTTGGGATGAGGTGGGGCTGAGACTTTCATTTTTATTTTACACATATTAGAATATACATTTCACTTTTCTAACTAAAAAGATTATTCAGAACCATTTAAAACATCTCCGATTATATTTAAAATATCATTTCTTTGCTTTAGATGATATTCCAATATAAATAGCTAATGATCAATTTACTAAACCTACAGTTTTGTAGATTCTGTTTTGTTTTAAGTCAATTCCCTTTCCAATCCCACTTTAGCTGCCACAATTTCTCAGCTGCAGCAGGTCCTTGGTCATCACAAAACTTGACCCCAGTAGCTATTTCTCGTTAATAGTTTTGGTCATTCAATCGCTACAAAGTGTCACGTGTAGGCTTAGAGCAGTCCCATCCTGTCGTCTGCCATTACCAAGTTAGCTTGATCAAACGTCAGATTCACACACAATACTCCATCAGCGGGTTGCAGCTGGGGGACCTAACACGAGAAGCAGCCCGTTCCTGGAAGTCAAGTCCACATGCTTTGGACAGTGTTCCTTCTCAATTTTCAGAGATCTTGTTCACTTATTTCTAGGTTTTGAGCATTCTTTGGAAGGGCTTATCTTCCATATTTGACTTATGAGTCTTTTATCTCCATTTAAATACAGACTACAGTTTCTTACTCAAGTCTAGCAGGGAACATAATCTTGGTTGGTGCCTCTTTCTGGGAGACTCTCAGACATACTGCCAAGAATTCCTGCAGTTGTTCAAGATTTTGCAGCTGGGTCACTGGAATGATCTTTATCCATGAGAGCCCACATAGAACGACATAAAAGTTTAGGTTCTTTCCAACTTGAAGGCAACATCAGAATTCATTTCTGGAATGGGTCAAGTCTTAAATTTAGTGAAACAACATAAGCCACTCTGAACTCGTCTCTTTGACAAACAGAAATCTGAATATCACATCGCTGAGTCTCAAAGTCTGAGGCCCAGAGCAGCAGCAGCATCTGGAAACTAGTTCACAATGCAGATTCTTTGGTCCCACCTCAGACCTACTGAATTAGACACTCAAGAGGTAGGGCCAGCCATCTGTGTTTTAACACACCCCGTTTCCAGGGGATTCTGATGCTTGTTAAAGTTTGAGAGCAACCGACAGATTTTGCTAAGTGGTTCATCCTATCACAGAACCAAATGCTGTGAATTTGACTTGGGATGTTAGGAACCTCCTCTCAGAGAACAATTCTCTAACCAAGGACAGAATGCCTATTGTTAACTTGTGCGTGGAGAGAGCTGGGTGAATTCTCAGTGGAGGTTTTAGACGTAAGAAAAGATAATGTAGGATTCTGGTAAGGAGGTGAACAGTCACTGTGATGGTAGGCATCTCACATACCTCCCATTCCTGGGGAAGAATGAGTAATGGTTCTTCTTTTGGAAAGAGGAGGCTTTAAAAACAATGATGGTTGATGTTGCTGGTGTGAAATATAAAGGGTAAAAAGAAAAGCCTCCAAAAACATCTGCAGAGACTGCCGATTTTGTTTTATTGTTTTTGTTTGTCCCCTTCTGAAGGGACACCGAGAAACATTTGTGTTTTATGACTCTTAAGTTGACAGGAGCTGTGTCACGGAGGAATATAGGGCCATAAAGGGCAGAAATAAACCATTTCTTGGGGTCTTCTGGATCACACCTGCAGCACACAGGCTGAAACCCACAACAATGACTCACAGCTCAAAGAGAGCACCCCCTGCCATTCCAATGCTCACTGGCACAAGAACAGGCCCTGACCCACTAAATCTGATCCACCCTCTTACTTTAAAACCCACTCTACTAAGTGAGCTATTTTCACAAAGTTTTTTTTTAAGGTATAATGGGGATGATAAATAATAAGCACATACAGCATAAAATATGGAATTCCTTCTGTCAAACAGCAAAATTGTCACCTGTATTAATACACTAGGCCCCTAACAAAGAATCACTGACTAGACAGAGAAAGAGAGTTACCTGGGAACGTATTAATTGTCTAATACATTGTGTTGGAACATTCTGGCCAGTTTTCATTTTACAAATGCTCAAATCTCTCATCTTCTATGTTTAGAAAGTTAAAAAAGAAAAAGTTCATCAAATTGTATTACATTTTCCCTACTTTTCCTTTAGCCTTTTAAAGATGGCTTGGCCTACTTATATCTATGGTTAAGGTTACGGTAGCACAAAGCACTTCTCCTTACTTCTCACCTCAGATACCTTTTTGTCACCAGCCTCCATTCCTTACTCTAATTTTATCCCAGCTTCTTCACCCATCTTCAATGCTTTCCCTTAAATGCAGTCTGAAATGATCTCATCCCTGAACTTGGAGTAAGTGGTGTCTGAATAATTCACTTGGCACTTGACTGTGTACTCGTCTTATCACATCTCCTTTCTCAATGATTTCCCTGTATTTTGGAGCAACATTTAGACAAAACCTTCAAGAATTCCAAATTATTTATTATATAATTTGTGTCTCTCCATGTTTGGACTTAAAGAATTTTTATGTTTCACAGTCAAATACTGTGACTGGAAGAATTACTCATTTCATTCTAACTTATCACTTCAATTTTTGTTGTTCATCACACTATCTGGATTAACTTTTTGCTTCAGTTCCATTTAACACTGGGCTAGGCACTGAGTATAAAAGTGTCTGCGGGTAAAACAAAGACAAATAAAACAGTGCCTGCGTATAAGCAGCTTACTTTCCACTAAATGAATCTGCCTAAAACTAACTCTGCTGCAAAAATCAGAAGCACTTTACATAGCCAGGGAAGATAAATAAATATTCCTGCCTGGAAGTTCTTTATATAAAGTATTGGGCTGAGAGGAGAGAAAAAAGGAAAGAGCAAGAAGAAACCAAATAAAGTGATGGGTCCCTGAAGGAGGTAGAAGAGGACCAGTGATTACAGGTTGATGCCAATGCCTCGCAGCACGTGGCATAGTCAGAAGCTGAGCACCAGGAGATTGGTTCAAGATGGCAGAGTAGAAGGATGTTTGCACACTCCCTCTTGTGAGAGCACTGGAATCACAACTAACTGATGAACAAGCATAGATAGGAAGACACTGGGACTCACCAAAAAAGATACCCCACATCCAAAGACAAAGGAGAAGCTGCAATGAGACAGCAGGAAGGGTGCAATCACAAGAAAATCAAATCCCATAACCACTGGTTGGGTGACTCACAAACCGAACAATTATACCACAGAAGTCCATCCACTAGAGTGAAGGTTCTGAGCCCCACGTCAGTCTTCCCAAACTAGGGGTCCAGCAACGGGACAAGGACTTCCCAGAGAATGAGACTTTGAAGGCTAATGGTATTTGATTGCAGGACTTCAACAGGACTGGGAGAAACAGAAACTCCACTCTTGTGTGTGCCAAAGTAATGCACACATTACTTCGGCACACATAAAGTAATGTGCACATCAGGACCCAGGGAGAAGGAGCAGTGACCCCATAGGAGACTGAACCAGACCTACCTGCTAGTGTTGGAGGGTCTCCTGCAGAGCTGAGAGGAGGCTGTGGCTCACCATGGGGACAAGGACACTGGGAGCAGAAGTTCTGGGACATATTCCTTGGCATGAGCAGGCCCAGAGTCCACCATTAACCCCACCAAAGGCCCTGTAGCCCACAGTGCTGGGTAGCATCAGGCCAAACAATGAACAGGGAGGGAACTCAGCCTCACCCATCAGCAGACAAGCAGATTAAAGTTTTACTGAGCTCTGTGCACCAGAGCAACACCCAGCTCTACCCACCACCAGTCCCTCCCATCAGGAAGCCTGCACAAGCCTCTTAGATAGCTTCATCCACCAGAGGGCAGACAGTAGAAGCAAGAACTACAGTCCTGCAGCCTGTGGAACAAAAACCACATTCATAGAAAGATAGACAAAATGAAAAGGTAGACGTCTATGTACCAGGTGAAGGAACAATATAAAACCCCAGAAAAACAATTAAATGAAGTTGAGATAGGCAACCTTCTAGAAAAGAAATTCAGAAAAATGAGAGTAAAGATGATCCAGGACATCAGGAAAAGAATGGTGGCAAAGATTGAGAAGATGCAAGAAATTTTTAACAAAGACCTAGAGGAATTAAAGAACAAACAAACAGAGATGAACAATACAATAACTGAAATGAAAAATATACTAGAAGAAATCAATAGCAGAATAACTGAGGAAGAAGAAAGGATAAGTGACCTGGAAGACAGAATGGTGTAATTCACTGCCACAGAACAGAATAAAGAAAAAAGAATGAAAAGAAATAAAGACAGCCAAAGAGACCTCTGGGACAACATTAAACACACCAACATTCACATTATTGGGGCCCCAGAAGGAGAAGAGAGAGAGAAAGGACTCGACAAAATATTTGAAGAGATTATAGTCAAAAACTTCCCTAACATGGGAAAGGAAATAGCCACCCAAGTCCAGGAAGTGCAGAGAGTCCCAGGCAGGATAAACCCAAGGAGAAACATGCTAAAACACAGAGTAAGCAAATTGCCAAAAATTAAAGACAAAGAAAAACTATTAAAAGCAACAAGGGAAAAAAGACAAATAACATACAAGGGGACTCCCATACGGTTAACAGCTGATTTCTCAGCAGAGACTATTCAAGCCAGAAGGGAGTGGGATGATATATTTAAAGTGATGAAAGGGAAGAACCTACAGCCAAGATTACTCTACCCAGCAAGGATTTCATTCAGATTTGATGGAGAAATCAAAAGCTTTACAGACAAACAAAAGCAAAGAGAAGTAAGCACCACCAAACCAGCTCTACAACAAATGCTAAAGGAACTTCTCTAAGTGGGAAACACAAGAAAAGAAAAGGACCTACAAAAATAAACCCAAAACAATTAAGAAAATGGTGATATGAAGACACATATTGATAATTACCTTAAATGTGAATGGATTAAATGCTCCAACCAAAACACACGGGCTCGCTGAATGGATACAAAACAAGACCATATATATGCTGTCTACAAGAGACCCACTTCAGACCTAGGGAAACATTCAGACTGAAAGTGAGAGGATGGAAAAAATATTCCATGCAGATGGAAATCAAAAGAAAGCTGGAGTAGCAATGCTCATATCAGATAAAATTGACTTTAAAATAAATAATGTTACAATAGACAAGAAAGGACACTACATAATGATCAAGGGATCAATCCAAGAAGAAGATATAACAACTATAAATATATACACACCCAACATAGGAGCACCTCAACACATAGGCAAATGTTAACAGCTATAAAAGAGGAAATCAACAGTAACACAATAATAGTGGAGGGCTTTAACATCTCACTTACACCAATGGACAGATCATCCAGACAGAAAATTAATGAGGAAACACAAGCTTTAAATGACACAATAGACCAGATAGATTTAATTAACATTTATAGGACATTCCATCCGAAAACAGAAGGTTATACTTTCTTCTCAAGCACACATAGAACATTCTCCAGGATAGATTGCATCTTGGCACACATATCAAGCCTCGGTAAATTTGAGAAAATTGAAATCATATGAAGCAACTTTTCTGACCACACATTAATGAGATTAGAAATCAATTACAGGGGGAAAAAACTCAAGAAACACAAACACATGGAGGCTAAACAATACATTATTAAATAACCAAGAGATCACTGAAGAAATCAAAGCAGAAACCAAGGGAAAAAAATACCTATAGACAAATGAGAATGTGTAAGAGGGAAGTTTATAGCAATACATTCCTACCTCAAGAAACAACAAACATCTTAAATAAACAATCTAACCTTACACCTAAAAGACCTAGAGAAAGAAGAACAAACAAAACCCAAAGTTAGCAGAAGGAAAGAAATCATAAAGATCAGAGCAGAAATAAATGAAATAGAAACAAAGAAAACAATAGCAAAGATCAATAAAACTGGGCTTCCCTGGTGGTGCAGTGGTTGAGAGTCCGCCTGCTGATGCAGGGGACAAGGGTTCATGCCCCGGTCCGGGAAGATGCCACATGCCACGGAGCGGCTAGACCCGTGAGCCATGGCCACTGAGCCTGTGCGCCCGGAGCCTGTGCTCCACAACGGGAGAGGCCACAACAGTGAGAGGTCCGTGTACCAAAAAAATAATAATAATAATAATAAATCAATAAAACTGAAAGGTGGTTCTTTGAGAAGATAAACAAAATTGATAAACCATTAGCCAGACTCATCAAGAAAAAGAGGGAGAGAACTCAAATCAATAAAATTAGAAATGAAAAAGGAGAAGTTACAATGGACAGCACAGAAATACAAAGCATCCTAAGAGACTACTACAACCAAATCTATGCCAATAAAATGGACAACCTGGAAGAAATGGACAAATTCTTAGAAAGGTATAACCTTCCAAGACTGAACCAGGAAGAAATATGAACAGACCAATCACAAGTAATGAAATTGAAACTGTGATTAAATATCTTCCAACAAGCAAACTTCCAGGACCAGATGGCTTCACAGGTGAATTCTATCAAACATTTAGAGAAGAGCTAACACTCATCCTTCTCAAACTCGTCCAAAAATTGCAGAGGAAGGAACACTCTCAAACTCATTCTACGAGGCCACCATCACCCTGATACCAAAACCAGACAGAGACACTACAAAAAAGAAAATTACAGAACAATATCACGGATGAACATAGATGCAAAAATCCTGAACAAAATACTAGCAAACAGAATCCAACATCACATTAAAAGGATCATACACCATGACCAAGTAAGATTTATCCCAGGGATGCAAGGATTCTTCAATATATGCAAATCAATCAATGTGGTATTAATAAATAGAAGAATAAAAACCATATGATCATCTCAATAGATGCAGAAAAAGCTTTTGACAAAATTCAACACCCAATTACGATAAAAACTCTCCAGAAAATGGGCATAGAGGGAACCTATCTCAACATAATTAAGGCCATATACAACAAACGCACAGCAAACGTCATTCTCAGTGATGAAAAACTGAAAGCATTTCCTCTAAGATCAGGAACGAGACAAGGATATTCACTCTCGCCACTCTTATTCAACATAGTTTTGGAAGCCCTAGCCATGGCAATCAGAGATAAAAAAGAAATAAATGGAATCTAAGTTGGAAAAGAAGAAGTAAAACTGTCACTGTTTGCAGATGACATGATACTAGACATTGATAATCCTAAAGATGCCACCAGAAAACTCCTAGAGCTAATCAATGACTTTGGTAAAGTTGCAGGATACAAAATTAATGCACAGAAATCTCTTGCATTCCTATACACTAAAATGAAAGATCAGAAAAAGAAATTAAGGAAATGATCCCATTCACCATTGCAACAAAAAGAATAAAATACCTAAGAATAAACCTACCTAAGGAAGTAAAAGACCTGTACTCAGAAAACTATAAGACACTGATGAAAGAAATAAAAGATGACACAAACAGATGGAGAGATATACCATGTTCTTGGATTGGAAGAATCAATATTGTGAAAAGGACTATACTACCCAAAGCAATCTACACATGCAATGCAATCCCTATCAAACTACCAATGGCATTTTTTACAGCAGTAGAACAAAAAATCTTAAAATATGTATGGGGACACAAAAGACCCCGAATAGCCAAAGCAATCTTGAGGGAAAAATGTGGAACTGGAGGAATCGGAGTCCCTGACTTCAGACTATACCACAAAGCTATAGTAATCAAGACAATATGGTACTGACACAAAAGCAGAAATATAGATCAATGGAACAGGATAGAAAGCCCAGAGATTAACCCATGCACCTATGGTCAACTAATCTATGACAAAGGAGGCAAGGATATACAATGGAGTAAAGATAACCTCTTCAATAAGTGGTGCTGGGGAAACTAGACAGGTACATGTAAAAGAATGAAATTAGAACACTCCCTAACACCATACACAAAAATAAACTCAAAATCGATTAAAAACCTAAATGTAAGACTGGACACTATAAAATTCTTAAAGGAAAACAGAGGAAGAACACTGTTTGACATAAATCACAGCAAGATCTTTTTTGACCCACCTCTAGAGTAATGGACATAAAAACAAAAATAAACAAATGGGACCTAATGAAACTTAAAAGCTTTTGCAAAACAAAGGAAACTATAAATAAGATGAAAAAACAACCCTCAGCATGGGAGAAAATATTTATAAACAAGCAACAGGCCAAGGATTAATCTCCAAAATAAACAAACAGCTCATGAGGTTCAATATGAAAAAACAAACAACCCAATCAAAAAATGGGCAGGAGACCTAAACAGACATTTCTCCAAAGAAGACATACAGACAGCCAAGAGGCACATGAAAAGCTGCTCAACATCACTAATTATTAGAGAAATGCAAATCAAAACTACAATGAGATATCACCTCACACCAGTTAGAATGGGCATCATCAGAAAATCTACAAACAACAAATGCTGGAGAGGGTGTGGAGAAAATGGAACCCCCCTGCACTGTTGGTGGGAATGTAAATTGATACATCCACTATGGAGGTTCCTTAAAAACTAAAAATAGAATTACCATATGACCCAGCAATCCCACTACTGGGCATATACCCAGAAAAAAACATAATTCAAAAAGACACACGCACCCCAGTGTTCATTGCAGCACTATTTACAATAGCCAGGACACAGAAGCACCCTAAATGCCCATTGACAGACGAATGGATAAAGAAGATGTGGTACATATATACAATGGAATATTACTCAGCCATAAAAAGGAACAAAACTGGGTCATTTATAGAGACGCAGATGGATCTAGAGTCTGTCCTACAGAGTGAAGTAAGTCAGAAAGAGAAAAACAAACATCGTATATTAACGCATATATGTGGAACCTAGAAAAATGGTACAAATGAACCAGTTTGCAGGGCAGAAATAGAGACACAGAAGTAGAGAATAAACGTATGGACACCAAGGGAGAAAGTTGAGGGGGCGGGGGGAGTTGGTGTGATGAATTGGGAGATTGGGATTGACATATATACACTAATGTATAAAATATAATGTATAAATGTATAAAATAGATAACTAATAAGAACCTGTTGTATAAAAAATTAAATTAAATTTTAAAAAATATAGAGAGAGAAGCTGAGTACCATCCACTGTACTGATATCAGAAACACCTACCCTTCCCTCTGGAAAACTGGTCCCATGCCCTAGGGAGCTCATGCTTGGATTATTGTGATAGTCCCTTAGCAGCTCCTCCTCTGCTTTCTATTTCCAGCTTACAGTTGGCTCAAGATGCAGCTGCAATGCTAATTCCTAGTCCATCTCCAGAGCTGCTCACATGACTTTCATATTCTAATAAACATTATTCCCTTTTACTTGATGAAATGGGCTTCAGGTATTAATTTTTATATTCCAAGTCCTCCAATAATTGCCCTGAAAGTACTTAAATGGCTCTATACCCATTCTACTGGCAAGCCCAGAAGTGAAGTTCAGATGCGGCTCCTGTGACAGATATGCATCTGGGCTTAAGGCTATGTCCGTTTCTTCTACACCGGCTTTACCAAGTGGGAGGCAACATCATCTAAAATTGGGTCAAGAGTATCTTGCTGCCTTCTCAAATGTAACACTGCATAGCGAGGTCCTTCCTATCCCACCCCATCCACCCCCTGCTGTTACTCTGTCCTAAACAAGGCTGTAAAGTAGAAGATTCTAAGTAAACCAAGTAGGGAGTTGAAAGAATATGGACTTCAGAGGCAGAGTGATCTGGCTTTAACCTGAGCTATTGGAATCACTCACTTACTCATTAATACATTGATTCAGTAATTATTGGGCACCTACTATATGGCAGGAGGTTACAATGGGGAGTAAGACAAACTCCTTCCCTGCCTTAGTGGAGCTCAGAGCAAGGCAGGACAGATGATCATTTCAAAAGAGCATGGTGGGTACTCTGATGATGGGAAGCAAATGGAGTTATCAAGCACAGGGGAGAGCTCACGTAACCTAAAGAGGGGGGCTTCCAGCAGACATACCACCTGGGCTGAGCGCAAAAGGAGGAGGGAGAACTAGACAGCCATCAGGGCAGAAGAACATTCCAGGCACAGAGGGCAGAATGTATGGAGGCTCCAAGAATGAGAAAGCACAGCAGGATGAGGAAATATAAGATGTGTAATGTGGCTGAAAATTGGTAGGTAGGAAAGAGCCTGGCAGAAAATGAGGTATAAATAAGGACTGACTTGTTATTGTAAGGTGTCTGGAGTGAACTGTGAGAATCATGGGTAACTACTGAGCAGAAGAGGAAGAGACAAAATCAGAGGTTTGTTTTTCAAAGGCTCGTCTCACTGATTTGTAGAGAAAGAATTGGAGGAGACAGGAGACTTAGAAAAAGAGGTCGGTGGGAGGCTGTTGCCATAATGGAGGTGATAAATATTAAGGAGCCAAACTAAGGCCCTGGCAGAGGAGTAATAGAGGAGTGGGGGAGGTGTGAGTTAGGAACCAGAATCAACAAAACCTGGAGACAGGTTGATGTGAGGAGAAAGAAAAGGAGGGAAAAACAACTTCCAGGTTTCTGGCACATGCAGCAATGTCATTCCTAAAAGAGGGAGCCCAAGTACATTTTAGAAAGACAAAGAATTCCATTTTGGATGTGTTAAGTATCAGGTGTCAATGGCATGGCCAACTGCAGGGGACCAACGAGCATTAGACTAACTTGGAGCTCAGAAGAGAGATCTGCACCGAACACATTAAGGGATGTGCATAGGAAGACCAGCCCACAAAAGATCTTGTGAAAGAGCTTCTAGAAAGGTATAACAGGAAAAATTTCCTCCCTAAAATGTAAATAACAATCTATACCCCACAGGGCTGTTGTGTGAATTAGGTAATGTATGTATGTAAATGAAACATAATGTCCCTGATAGACCAGGAACATAATAGGTACACCACAAATGATAAATTTCATCATCATTAATGTTATTATTTATAATAAAAATAACGCATGAGTTTTCTTTAGGTGTTTAAGTAGTTGTCTATTTTTTTATAATACCTCTTAACAAAGTTAGATCAACTCTGAAAGTTTGGAGTATAGTTTACAGTCGTCTGGGATGAAAGCCTTTAAGTGAAAAATGCACATGTCTATTTAATTTATTTATTATTTTTTTAACATCTTTATTGGAGTATAATTGCTTTACAATGGTGTGTTAGTTTCTGCTTTATAACAAAGTGAATCAACTATACATATACATATGTTCCCATATCTCTTCCCTCTTGCGTCTCCCTCCCTCCCACCCTCCCTATCCCACCCCTCTCGGCTGATCTCCCTGTGCTATGCAGCTGTTTCCCACTAGCTATCTATTTTACCACATATGTCTATTTTAGATGATATACCTGAAACAAACAAATGAAAATTTAAAATTCTGATGTAAAAAATATGTAATTTAGTTCTTGGATTGGAAGAATCAACATTGTGAAAATGACTCTACTACCCAAAGCAATCTATAGATTCAATGCAATCCCTATCAAACTACCACTGGCATTTTTCACAGAACTAGAACAAAAAATTTTGCAATTTGTATGGAAACACAAAAGACCCCGAATAGCCAAAGCAATCTTGAGAACGAAAAAAGGAACTGGAGGAATCAGGCTCCCTGACTTCAGACTATACTACAAAGCTACAGTTATCAAGATAGTATGGTACTGGCACAAAAACAGAAAGATAGATCAATGGAACAGGATAGAAAGCCCAGAGATAAACCCACGCATATATGGACACCTTATCTTTGATAAAGGTGGCAGGAATGTACAGTGGAGAAAGGACAGCCTCTTCAATAAGTGGTGCTGGGAAAACTGGACAGGTACATGTGAAAGTATGAGATTAGATCACTCCCTAACACCACACACAAAAATAAGCTCAAAATGGATTAAAGACCTAAATGTAAGGCCAGAAACTATCAAACTCTTAGAGGAAAACATAGGCAGAACACTCTATGACATAAATCACAGCAAAATCCTTTCTGACCCACCTCCTAGAGTAATGGAAATAAAAACAAAAATAAACAAATGAGACCTAATGAAACTTCAAAGCTTTTGCACAGAAAAGGAAACCATAAACAAGACCAAAAGACAACACTCAGAATGGGAGAAAATATTTGCAAATGAAGCAACCGACAAAGGATTAATCTCCAAAATTTACAAGCAGCTCATGTAGCTCAATAACAAAAAAACAAACAACCCAATGCAAAAATGGGCAGAAGACCGAAATAGACATTTCTCCAAAGAAGATATACAGACTGCCAGCAAACACATGAAAGGATGCTCAACATCATTAATCATTAGAGAAATGCAAATCAAAACTACAATGAGATATCATCTCACACCAGTCAGAATGGCCATCATCAAAAAATCTAGAAACAATAAATGCTGGAGAGGGTGTGGAGAAAAGGGAACACTCTTGCACTGCTGGTGGGAATGTGAATTGGTTCAGCCACTATGGAGAACAGTATGGAGGTTCCTTAAAAAACTACAAATAGAACTACCATATGACCCAGCAATCCCACTACTGGGCATATACCCTGAGAAAACCGAAATTCAAAAAGAGTCATGTACCAAAATGTTCATTGCAGCTCTATTTACAATAGCCCGGAGATGGAAACAACCTAAGTGCCCATCATCGGATGAACGGATAAAGAAGATGTGGCACATATATACAATGGAATATTACTCAGCCATAAAAAGAAACGAAATTGAGCTATTTGTAATGATGTGGATAGACCTAGAGTCTGTCATACAGAGTGAAGTAAGTCAGAAAGAAAAAGACAAATACCGTATGCTAACACATATATATGGAATTTAAGAAAAAAAAATGTCATGAAGAACCTAGGGGTAAGGCAGGAATAAAGACGCAGACCTCCTAGAGAACGGACTTGAGGTTATGGGGAGGGGGAAGGGTGAGCTGTGACAGGGCGAGAGAGAGTCATGGACATATACACACTAACAAACGTAGTAAGGTAGATAGCTAGTGGGAAGCAACCGCATGGCACAGGGATATTGGCTCGGTGCTTTGTGACAGCCTGGAGGGGTGGGATAGGGAGGGTGGGAGGGAGGGAGACGCAAGAGGGAAGACATATGGGAACATATGTTTATGTATGACTGATTCACTTTGTTATAAAGCAGAAACTAACACACCATTGTAAAGCAATTATACCACAATAAAGATGTTAAAAAAATATGTAATTTAATAACTATGTTTACTCTTCTGTCTCTTCTGTAACTGTATGTGGTCAGTTTATGGAAACATCAAAGTGATCATACCAGGATGAGAATAAAATTTAGAAAAATGAAAAACATGAAGGATATTAGCCACCTAAGGAATGGCTAGAAGGAGCAAAGGCATTGTCTATAAATAAATATGTGGCTGAGGAGTTTTGGAAGCACCTTCTTTTATCTAAGGTGCAAGGCACAGAGCACACACTTAATAAATATTCACCAAGTGAATGAGTGAATGTTAGAGTCGGGCACACACAGCTGACTACTGGGTCTCTTCACCTGGGCTTCCCACCAGCACCTCACATTCAATCTATAAAGTGGACCTTACTATCTTTTCCCCCAAATCTGCTCCCTTGGTCACTTCTCTAAGGAGGTTAACACCATTATCACCCACCCAGATGAAGACTCTGGACTCTGCTCCCTCCCTCACCCCCAAATCACCACATCCCATCCAGGCGGCATCCTGATAGCACCGCATTCTCCAGTCGAAGTCAGAGCAGTCCCTCTAACACCCCAAAATCCCCCACACTGCTCCCCTGTTTTATGCCTCCAACGGCTCCGCACTGCTGCAGGAAAAATTCCCAACTCTTTGATGGCATAAAAAATCCAACCCCAGCTTGTCCCCAGCAAACCTACCCATTCCTCAATCGTACTGAAGCCTCTGGGGCTCCCTAGAACCTCCGTGCCATTTCACACAGCCCTGCCTTTGTGAAGGGGTTTCCTTCCCACCTCATCTTCCAGGACGCCCCTTCAGACATACCTCTTCTCCAAAGCCTTCCTGATAAGCACCCTTTCATACCACCATAGGTAGAAAGAACTCCTTGTACGGTACCCTCGCTCTGCCCTGCACATAACACCTACAGCATTTTATTGCAATTGCATGCGTAACTGTGTGTCTGATCTTTGAGAGTATTAGCTCTTGGAAAATAGAGCCACTTCTTAGTCACCTTTGTATCTTCTGAATTTAGCACAGTGGCCTGGCATACAGTAGGTGCCCAATAAATGTTTGCTTGCATTTACATCTTATTATTTATGTATTAGTACTTGTTATTTATTATAGTGGGTTTTTTAATCTGATGCTCTAGCTTATTCAATAGTCTTTTCTGAACAGGGTTTGAGTAAAGCAGTTCTAGAGACCTGATACCTTTTTTGTACATTGATAAAATCATGATTCTGGACTTCAAAAAATAAAGAAATTCCTAGATCCCTCTCTCAAAATATGATAACCACATCAAGATAAATTCATCCAGTGGGAACCATCTGGTCTCTATAGATGCCATCTCTAGTTCTGCCTGAATTACAATAATCTACATTGTGTTTGGGGACATGTAAAGGAGCTCTTTGGGACTAAGTATGAAAATATAATGGAGTTTTAAGAAGAAAACTATAAAACTCTACTGAGGGATATAAAAGAAAAGTTGAACTACCTAAAAGCAAAATGCGCAAAGACTGTAAACTAGTAATTCACAAAAGAAATAGCACTGCTCACATAAGCAGTTCGAGGATTATAATCTGACAAAGATTAAAAAGACTGATCCTGTCTGGCTTTAGTTAAGTAGAGAAGCAGGCACTGTCAGCAGGAATGTAAATTCATACGGCATCTTTGGAGGGAAATTGACAATATCCAAAAAATAAAAAAGTAAATGTTTATATCCTTTAACTTATCACATTTCTAGGGATTAATCCTGTAGATATACCTGTGTGAATGCAAAAAACACATGTACACAGCATATGTTCACAGCAGCACTAAGACAGCAAAAAAAATTGGGAATAATCACGTGACCATATGTTGCCAGTTAAGTGACTTTTGGTGCATCTATGAATAGAATTCTATACACCCACTAAAACAACCAAAATGAAAATGTTCTGAGACAGAAACATGCCCAATATAGTTATGTCAAAGAAAATTATAGAATATTATTAAATGATTATTAAAGAATAATATGATTAAAGGATTTCATTTAAAATGATAACTATTTGTAAAAAATTTTCTACTTCAGGGTAGTATTAGGGTACTACCTTCAAAATTGCTGCCATATTCTATACCACTCGTGCTATTATTTACTTGTTTCTTAAAAATCAACCAATTTTTTTTATATAGATGAATGTATTGGAAGAGAAGAGTGATAACATCCATGAAATCTTGAGTTCAATATGTATGTTTTTCTGATACTCCTGGAAAATAAATGCAGAATATTAAAATATGTTCTTCCCTGCACCACCTAAGCTCATCTCTTGTGCGTCCCACTAGTGTTTCACATTCCTCACTTTGTGAGTCAGTGTGAGGACTGGCAGAGAAGACCAGCCAGATGTGGGGATTCGGTCACCAAACTGATAACAGCTGGGATCCGTGGGGCTGGGGTGTGGAGATTGTATTATAGAGAACTGTCATTTTCTCCATTACAGATGTCTGGGATATTGGGGGTATCCCCAAGATAAAGAGCACACAGCACCTTTGTACTCAGAAATTAATAAATATTTATTTCAAGGTCTCTCTGTCTTGGATTATCTGTCAGAGAAACAAATATCACACTAACTAGACCTAAGACGACGTGAACGAACAGCAAATGAATCACCTTTTAAATGGGGCCAGCGCAGTGCTCTAGTCGCAAGGTGGTGGCCACAGTCTAAATTTCACAGTTGGGGGCTTCCCTGGTGGCGCAGTGGTTGAGAATCTGCCTGCCGATGCAGGGGACACGGGTTCGAGCCCTCTGGGAAGATCCCACATGCCGCGGAGCAACTAGGCCCGTGAGCCACAACTACTGAGCCTGCGCGTCTGGAGCCTGTGCTCCGCAACAAGAGAGGTCGCGATAGTGAGAGGCCCGTGCACCGCGATGAAGAGTGGCCCCCGCTCACTGCAACTGGAGAAAGCCCTCACACAGTAACGAAGACCCAACACAGCCATAAATTAATTAATTAATTAAACGTCACAGGTGGGACTAATGTGTGAACCTGAAGGATGAGTCTGTGCACGTGGACGGCTTAGTGATGAAGTGACTGCCACGCCGCTGTCCACAGCACCAGCACCTCTTCCAGTCCCAGGCCCGGGAGTCACTGAGAAAATTAACTCCTGTCACGAATGGGGAAGATGCACCGCCCAGCACCAGGCTACTGTTTGTGGGGAATGAAGACATTTACTGCTGCCCTGGAAGGTCATCATCTCCGGCGCTCAGGATGGGAAAATCAGCGTCTGTGCCGGGGTAGAGACAGGAGAGAGGCTCAAAGGAGCAAGAAGAGTGGCCTGCGGTTAGACTGAGTCTGTGCAGCACCCTGCTCGCCCTTCACAGAGACCCCTGCACAGAGGAATAAGAGGCATTCTCGACTAAAGCAAGGCCTCTCCCCTCTCCACAGAGACAGCCCTGCTCCATTCTCTGCATCTCTAACCTGAAATACTGTGTTAAACAACAGTGATGATGGCGAGGAGGGGGAATGTGCCAGTTCCGCTTACACTACCTGCAGCCATCTAAGACTCTCAGTCTATGGGTCACGTCCCAAACCATTGTTCTTATGTAAAGACAAGCATCCTGATAAAATTGCACATGAGTGCTGCTGAAAAACAAATAACATGAATTTCTTCCCACCTCGATTAGACTTTTCTTTATGCTATGCAGCTAGATACCCACAGGAGTTGATGTGTAAGATATTAGCAAGTGACCAAAGAGGAATGTATGATAACGCCAAACACCTAGAAAAGATTGACAATTCCATGGTCAAAACAGAGAGACGCTAATATAAATTTTAATAATTGTTAGCTAAATAACATACTGTCTAGATATTCTATGAAATTACATCTGTGTAATAATTTTAAAGTACATAAGTCTTGAAATATGTAATAAGGATCTGGTGGTTTAAGTACAATTTCCACGAAAATAAATAAATAAGAAAACAAGTGAGTAGAATAAGGGAAAAAAAAGGTTTTTTAATATATATTATTGTCACCATATGAAATTACTATATTAACTCAATCAACCTGAAACTGTCATCCTTAAAAGCAGAGTTAAGACAAATCCAATTATTTCTCAAACATAAAATAAAATCTTAACCACTCTCATTTACTAGAGCACAAGAAGGCAGCCTCCACCTTCCAGCCCCCTCTGGTTCTCAGCTTAATTGCTTCTGGACAGGAAGGCAAATCCTAAGAGGTGACCACATTTGTGCTCTGAGTTGTAAAAAATGTTATCTGGCTTTAAAATCTTTAAATGAGATTATCCTCAAAAGACCAAAAAAAAAAAAAAAAAAAGTTCTTTTATTCCCGAAAATGTTTTCCTATCCATAGAAGATTAAATGAGACACTGCCATCTTATTAGGGAGGCAAACTATGGGGGTGGTGGGGGTGGGTTACTGACCTTAAATAAAAGTTAAAACACTCTTTTAACAAAATATAACAATATATATGTAGTCAATTACCTTCAAATATTTTTGCTCTTGTTTTATCTTAAAAACTAGTTTTACAAAATGAGCTAGATCTTGACCACCACTCATCTGTTCAAACATTTATGAAACACCCTACTATGTGTAGGGCTAAGAGTTGGGGATTCTGAACTGAATGATATCAAAATGTATTGAGTCTAATGTAGGAGACAGGTGAGCACATAAATAATCATTATGCATCTAAATAAGTAACATAAAAATATATGTGGTGAATTTATAGTCATTGGGCACTTAGGATCTACTAAGCACCATGCTGACATCTTTATATACATTGTCTTAATTCTCTCATTTCTTTTTGACTAAATGTCATTACTGAACTTATATTATAAATGAGGTAACTGATGTAAATTGAGGTTAGCATACTGGACCAGGATAACTCAGCTATCAAGGGGCTGAGCCAGAACTGGATCTCAAGTCTCTTTGGTTCCAGTGTGGGAATCGCTGGCTGGACTGGAGGAAATGGGATGGGGGCAGGTCAGGGAGGTCCTTGGATGCCATGTTTAGGATTCTATTTATCCTTTAATCAGGTAGGAGCTACCAAACAATCATAATCATGGGAGGAAGACTTGTTTTTGAGAACATCTCTGCATAAATTTTAATAATTGTTAGCTAAATAGCATGCTGTGTAGTTATTCTATGAAGTTACATCTGTGTAATAATTTTAAAGTATTTAAGTCTTGAAATATGTAATAAGGATCAGTTTTTTTTTAAGTACATTTCCATGAAAATAAATAAATAAGGAAACAAGTCAGTATAGCTAATTGTAGAGAAAGAAATTTGGATAAGGTTGACTTCTAGGCTATCACTATAAACTTAATAAGGATTGGAAAACAGACTAAGCAGAATTTAGTGACTGGATGAGTGAAGTGATGGATAGTGACTCCAAATGTCATGACTTGAGTACCTGGATGGACCATAAGTAATCAGTTCATACAGGGAACAGCAGGAAGAGCTGTGGAGCCAGGAGCAGGGGTGCAGTGGAAAAGAATGAGTACATTTGGGGGCATGTTGAATTCAACTTATGTGGAATAGAGTAGACACATCCAGTGGGCAAATAGAAATATGACTCCAGAGCTCAGCAGTTAGACCTCTTTAAATATGAGTTTAGAAATCATCAGCTGAAAGGGCGATTAAACCCACAGAAAGACACAGAGGAACTTTCTTCCATTTCTCATCCCCTAACTTCCTTTCCCTCTAACTTTCCTCCGCCCACTCTGTCTTTAACTGTTGTAATTTATCAAAGAAATACAGTAGGCTAAAAAAAAAAAAGAAAGAAAGAAATACAGTAGGCCAAATAATGGTCCCCTCTCAAAGATGCCCATATCCTAAACTCCAGAACCTATGAAAAGGTAGCTTATATGACAAAAAGGAGTTTGCAGAAATGATTTAAATTGAGGATCTTGAGCTGGGGATATTATTCTACATTATCTGGGTGAGCTCAATCTAATCACAAGCATCCTTATAAGAAAGAGACAAGAGGATCAGAGTCAGAGAGAGAGATTGGAAGATGCTACACTGCTGATCTGGAAGATGAGGAAGAAACTGCAAGCCAAGGAATGCAAGTGGCCTCTGGAAGCTGGAAAAGGCAAAGAAACGGATTCTCCCATAAAGCCTCCAGAAGAAACACAGCACTGCTGATATACTGACTTTTATCCAGTGAGACTGATTTTGGACTTCTGACCACAAAAACTGTAAAATTTTTAAAACTATGTTGTTTTAAGCCACTACATTTGTGGAAATTTATTATAAGAACTATATAAACTATGTAAATCATACAAGTTTATATACAAACTATGTAAACTAATACAAGCACTAACCTATTTTTGTTTTATTCTTTAGAGAGCATTTTGCATGACCTGTTATTAATTTTGTTTGAATTCTATTTTATTTATTTTTTTATATGGCAAGTCCTTATTAGTTATCCATTTTATACATATTAGTGTATATATGTCAATTCCAATTCATCACACCACCACCACCCCCTCCGCCACTTTCCCCCTCGGTGTCCATACATTTATTCTCTACTTCTGTGTCTCTATTTCTGCCCTGCAAACTGGTTCATCTGTACCATTTTTCTAGGTTCCACATATATGCATTAATATATGATATTTGTTTTTCTCTTTCTGACTTCACTCTGTATGACAGTCTCTAGATCCATCCACGTCTCTACAAATGACACAATTTTGTTCCTTTTTATGGCTGAGTAATATTCTGTTGTATATATATACAACATCTTCTTTATCCATTCATCTGTCCATGAGCATTTAGGTTGCTTCTATGTCCTGGCTATTGTAAATAGTGCTGCAATGAACACTGGGGTGCATGTGTCTTTTTGAATTATGGTTTTCTCTGGGTATATGCCCAGTAGTGGGATTGCTGCATCATATAGTAATTTTATTTTTAGTTTTCTAAGGAACCTCCATACTGTTCTCCATAGTGGCTGTATCAATTTACACTCCCACCAACAGTGCAAGAGGGTTCCTTTTTCTCCACACCCTCTCCAGCATTTGTTGTTTGTAGATTTTCTGATGATGCCCATTCTAACTGGTGTGAGGTGATACCTCAATGTAGTTTTGATTTGCATTTCTCTAATAATTAGTGGTGTTGAGCAGCTTTTCATGTGCTTCTTGTCCACCTGTATGTCTTCTTTGGAGAAATGTCTATTCAGGTCTTCTGCCCATTTTTTGATTGGGTTGTTTGTTTTTTTAATATTGAGCTGCATGAGCTGTTTATATATTTTGGAGATTAATCTAATGTCTGTTGATTCATTTGCAAATATTTTCTCCCATTCTGAGGGTTGTCTTTTTGTCTTGTTTGTAGTTTCCTTTGTCGTACAAAACCTTTTGAGTTTCATTTGGTCCCATTTGTTTATTTTTGTTTTTATTTCCATTACTCTAGGAGGTGGATCAAAAAAGATCTTGCTGTGATTTATGTCAAAGAGTGTTCTTCGTATGTTTTCCTCTAAGAGTTTTATAGTGTCTGGCCTTACATTTAGGTCTTTAATCCATTGAGTTTATTTTTGTGTATGGTGTTAGGGACTGTTCTAATTTCATTCTTTTACATATAACTGCCCAGTTTTCCCATCACCACTTACTGAAGAAACTGTCTTTTCTCCATTTTATATCCTTGCCTCCTTTGTCACAGATTAGTTGACCATAGGTGCATGGGTTTATCTCTGGGCTTTCTATCCTGTTCCACTGACCGATATTTCTGTTTTTGTGCCAGTACCATACTGTCTTGATTACTGTAGTTTGTAGCATAGTCTGAAATCAGGGAGCCTGATTCCTCCAGCTCCGTTTTTTTTTTTTTTTTTCTCAAGATTGCTTCGTCTACTCGGGGTCTTTTGTGTTTCCATACAAATTGTGAAATTATTTGTTCTAGTTCTGTGAAAAATGCCATTGGTAATTTGATAGGGATTGCGCTGAATCTGTAGATTGCTTTGGGTAGTAGAGTCCTTTTCACAATATTGATTCTTCCAATCCAAGAACACGGTATATCTCTCCGTCTCTTGGTATCATTTTTAATTTCTTTCATCAGTGTCTTATAGTTTTCTGCATACAGGTTTTCTGTCTCCCTAAGTAGGTTTACTCCTAGGTATTTTATTCTTTTCATTGCAGTGGTAGTTGGGAGTGTTTCCTTAATTTCCCTTTCAGATTTTTCATCATTAGTGTATAGGAATGCAAGAGATTTCTGTGCATTAATTTTGTATCCTGCAACTTTAGCAAATTCATTGATTAGCTCTGGTAGTTTTCTGGTGGCATCTTTAGGATTATCTATGTATAGTGTCATGCCAGCTGCAAACAGTGACAGTTTTACTTCTTCTTTTCCAACTTAGATTCTATTTATTTCTTTTTTTTCTCTGATTTCCATAGCTAGGACTTCCAAAACTATGTTGAATAAGAGTGGCGAGAGTGGACATCCTTGTCTCATTCCTGATCTTAGAGGAAATGCTTTCAGTTTTTCATCACTGAGAATGATGTTTGCTGTGCGTTTGTTGTATATGGCCTTAATTATGTTGAGGTAGGTTCCCTCTATGCCCATTTTCTGGAGAGTTTTTATCGTAATTGGGTGTTGAATTTTGTCAAAAGCTTTTTCTGCATCTATTGAGATGATCATATGGTTTTTATTCTATTTATTAATACCACATTGATTGATTTGCATATATTGAAGAATCCTTGCATCCCTGGGATAAACCTCACTTGATCATGGTGTATGATACTTTTAATGTGCTATTGGATACTGTTTGCTAGTATTTTGTTCAGGATTTTTGCATCTATGTTCATCCGTGATATTGTTCTGTAATTTTCTTTTTTTGTAGTGTCTCTGTCTGGTTTTGGTATCAGGGTGATGGTGGCCTCGTAGAATGAGTTTGAGAGTGTTCCTTCCTCTGCAATTTTTGGAAGACTCTGAGAAGGATGAGTGTTAGCTCTTCTCTAAATGTTTGATAGAATTCACCTGTGAAGCCATCTGGTCCTGGAAGTTTGTTTGTTGGAAGATATTTAATCACAGTTTCAATTTCATTACTTGTGATTGGTCTGTTCATATTTTCTATTTCTTCCTGGTTCAGTCTTGGAAGGTTATACCTTTCTAAGAATTTGTCCATTTCTTCCAGGTTGTCCATTTTATTGGCATAGATTTGGTTGTAGTAGTCTCCTAGGATGCTTTGTATTTCTGTGGTGTCCACTGTAACTTCTCCTTTTTCATTTCTAATTTTATTGATTTGAGTCCTCTCCCTCTTTTTCTTGATGAGTCTGCTTAATGGTTTATCAATTTTGTTTATCTTCTCAAAGAATCACCTTTCAGTTTTATTGATCTTTGCTACTGTTTTCTTTGTTTCTATTTCATTTATTTCTGCTCTGATCTTTATGATTTCTTTCCTTCTGCTAACTTTGGGTTTTGTTTGTTCTTCTTTCTCTAGTTCCTTTAGGTATAAGGTTAGATTGTTAATTTGAGATTTTTGTTGTTTCTTGAGGTAGGATTTAGAACGGATTTTGCTGCATCCCATAGGTTTTGGATCGTTGTGTTTTCATTGTCATTTGTGGCTAAGCATTTTCTGATTTCCTCTTTGATTTCTTCAGGGATCTCTTGGTTATTCAGTAAGTATTGTTTAGCCTCCATGTGTTTGTGTATTTCATGTTTATTTCCCCTGTGATTGATTTCTAATCTCTTTAGCATGTGTTCAGAAAAGATGCTTGATATGATTTCAATTTTCTTGAATTTACTGAGGCTAGATTTGTGACCCACCATGTGACCTATCCTGGAGAATGTTCCATGAGCACTTGAGAAGAAAGTGTAATCTGCTGTTTTTGGATGGAATGTCCTATAAATATCAATTAAATCTATCTCGTCTATTGTGTCATTTAAAGCTTGTGTTTCCTTATTAATTTTCCACCTGGATGTCCATTGGTGTAAGTGAGGTGTTAAAGTTCCCCCCTATTACTATGTTACTGTCGATTTCCTCTTTTATAGCTAGCAGTCGTATTATGTATTGAGGTACTCCTATGTTGGGTGCATATATAATTCTTATATCTTCTTGGATTGATCCCTTGATCATTATGTAGTGTCCTTTCTTGTCTCTTGCAGCATTCTTTATTTTAAAGTCTATTTTATCTGATATAAGTATTGCTACTCCAGCTTTCTTCTGATTTCCATTTGCATGGAATATCTTTTTCTATCCTCTCACTTTCAGTCTGTATGTGTCCCTAGGTCTGAAGTCGGTCTCTTGTAGACAGCATATAGATGGGTCTTGTTTTTGTATCTATTCAGCAAGCCTGTGTCTTTTGGTTGGAGCATTTAATCTATTCACATTTAAGGTAATTATCGATATGTATGTTCCTATTACCATTTTCTTAATTGTTTTGGGTTTGTTTTTGTAGTTCCTTTTCTTCTCTTGTGTTTCCCACTTAGAGAAGTTCCTTTAGCATTTGTTGTAGAGCTGGTTCGGTAGTGCTGAATTCTCTTAGCTTTTGCTTGCCTGTAAAGCTTTTGATTTCTCCATCGAATCTGAATGAGATCCTTGCCGGTAGAGTAATCTTGCTTGTCAGTTCTTCTCTTTCATTACTTTAATTATGTCATGCCACTCCCTTCTGGCTTGTAGAGTTTCTGCTGAGAAATCAGATGTTCACCTTATGGGAGTTCCCTTGTATGTTATTTGTCGATTTTCTCTTGCTGCTTTCAATAATTTTTCTTTGTCTAATTTTTCCTGATTTGATTACTGTGTGTCTTGGCGTGTTTCTCCTTGGGTTTATCCTGTATGGGACTCTGCACTTCCTGGACTTAGGTGGCCATTTCCTCTCCCATGTTAGGGAAGTTTTTGACTATAATCTCTTCAAATATTTTCTCGGGTCCTTTCTCTCCCTCTTCTCCTTCTGGGACCCCTATAATGCAAATGTTGTTGTGTTTAATGTTGTCCCCGAGATCTCTTAGGCTGTCTTCATTTCTTTTCATTCTTTATTCTGTTCCATAGCAGTGAATTCCACCATTCTATCTTCCAGGTCACTTATCTGTTCTTCTGCCTCAATTATTCTGCTATTGATTCCTTCTAGTGTATTTTTCATTTCAGTTATTGTATTGTTCATCTCTGTTTGTTTGTTCTTTAATTCTTCTAGGTCTTTGTTAAATATTTCTTGCATCTTCTCGATCTTTGCCTCCATTCTTTTTCCGAAGTCTTGGATCATCTTCATTATCATTATTCTGAATTCTTTTTCTGGAAGGTTGCCTATCTCCACTTTATTTAGTTGTTTTTCTGGGGTTTTATCTTGTTCCTTCATCTGGTACATAGCCATCTGCCTTTTCATCATGCCTATCTTTCTGTGAATGTGATTTTTGTTCCACAGGCTGTAGGATTGTAGTTCTTGCTTCTGCTGTCTACCCTCTGGTGGATGAGCCTATCTAAGAGGTTTGTGCAAGTTTGTCGTTAATTTTTTAAGTACATGAGTAGAACGTTCTAAAGACAGATAGACATACAGACACAGATGTATGTATTTATTTTTCTTCCTCAATTTATTTTTCTTTTGATCAATGGCAGGATCATGGTAGGAAAAGTTTTGATCATGATAAAAAGATGCTTTCCACTCCTGTTGGATTTCCCTTAGCAAAGGTTTCCACTGGGCAGTACTACTCAATCTTAGCTGCACATTATAATCACCAGGAGAACTTTTTAACTCCCTGCCCCACCCCACCCCCAATGGCCAGAATCTCTGGATACAAGTTTTCCAAGTGTGGTTCCTGGACCAGCAACATCAGCATCACCCAGGAACAAGATAGAAATGTAAATTCTTAATCCCGAATCCAAATTTACCGAATCAGAATTTGGTGATGGGGCCTAGCAACCTGTGTTTTTACAAGTTCAACAGATGATTCTGATACATACTAAAGGTTTGTTCTAGTGAAAGAAGTCCAAGGTTTACCTCTGTTCTCCCTTATAATTCCTCACCTGGACTCTACACTTCCTGGAAGGAAGAGTTGGTAGGGATTAGTCAGACATGGAAACACTGGGTAGATCATGTTTGCTTGGGGTGCAGTCACTTTGCACTAAAAACTCAGCTCTTAGGCACGGCTTTCTCCCTTCTGTCTCTAATACCCATGGATCCAGAGCAACAAGTTCTCTTGACCAAGTAAGTCCTGCCATCACCACCCCCTTTCAGATGTTCCCACTTCTCTCACCAGGAGAAAGAGAAGATCTTGGCTGGACCAAGATCTCTAAAGGCCTAAGCACTAAATATATTATAGTAATTCCCTCTGACAAAAGTAACGAAATAAAATTTTTAAAGTTTCTTCAAAATGAAACAAAAGCTGTATGCTTATAATAGAAGTTTCTTTCTAGATTTTTCTATGAATATTCAAAGCAGCTGACTTTTCTTTTCTTTGCCCCAGCTTTTCAGATGTCCTAAGCACACACTTAAGCATATCTCAGCCTGGCCCTCCAGAAAAGAGCTGGGGTTATCAAGCAACCTCCACTGATTCCACTCAATGCCAGATGGATGCCTCCAGCACAGGTAATGTGAGTGTTGGATGGTCCTCTCCTGGTGGCAAGATTGAAGATTTGGGTGTGAGCTTCAGGAGATAAAACAGAAAATGCTCACTAGCTTTGAAAAGAAGAACTCCAGGTGGTCCTGCCCAGCTTCCTAGAAGTTGGGGCTTTGGTCCAAAGCTCTAGCAAACAATAAGGTAGTACTTTGCCTCTGAGTTGTAGGTCATTGTCTCCTTGTGTATTATATTCATTTTTCTCAAAAACTAAATGAGGTGAAGCAATCGATTACGGACATTTTTGAATCCCATCGCACGGTTACAATTCCTTCATCACTTCCAACAAGCAAGTAGTAAACTTGATGTTCCAAACATTTAGCAGGAATACAAAGTAATATTAGACATAATTCATGCAAAAGAGCTTTTACTCTTTGGGAAGAAATCCATATACATAAACTCAAGCGATCCTTTTGATGACCTATACTGAAAATCACAATTTTCACGATGTCAAATGTGGAGACCTGGTGACTTCTACATGTTCCAATCTTCACAATAAGAATAAGCAGAGATGCATTCTTCCCCCCTACAAAAGTGCTTTATCATTGTGTTATCTAGAATAGTTCCCAGAAGGACACATACTTTTCCCTGTGCTGCTTGGTTAAGTCAGAAGCAGCTGCAATGCTCACTGTGGACAGAGTCAAAAACAGCTCTTGAAAGCCACTGAAAACATTCATCCGTAGTTACTCCACTGAGTGGCTTTCTAAAAGAAGTCTCTCTGCTCTCCCAGCCAGTGCCATGTGCACAATGACGCCACACAAGGTCAAGCTGGCCATGGGAGTGCGGCCACCATGCCTGCAGGCACTTATCACATTCTGGGGCCTTTTTGTCTCACACAGAGGGGATACTGGCTCTGAAGCAGAAGCGGTGACTGGTAGGGTTTATAAGAATTGGCTGCCAGCCCAGGGGCTATTTGGATTTCTCCACTGCTTTAGCTGAAGGATTCTGCAGGAAGATTCTTTCAGGGCACTCACTGCCATCTGAGGTTACATAATAGCAAGCATCTGAATAAGTGATTATTTGAAATTCCTGCAAAACCACCAAAGCCCAATTCCTGGTCTGAGAGAAGGGAGGGGATGGGAGGACTTGAAGTTTCTATCTTTGGAAGCTGACAGCTTATTATTAAGAAAGGCAAGGTGTCAGAGGCTTGACATTTTTTGTTACCCCTTTCATTGACTTCATACGCAAGCAAATGCACTTGGCAGCCTTTTAGCCAAGCACCAGCTTGAGAGGAGAAACCAGTTCAGGAAATGGATTTATACTCCAAGCTCAGATGAATCTGAGCTCATTTCAGAGGGGACACCAGCAGACTGGCAAGGACATGCCTCTGAAATCAGCTCAGATTGACAGTGTTTATAGGCAAGAGGAAAATGCTCACATTCTAGTATGTTTGGGGATGTAAGCAGAGGTGGACCCTGGCAAGGGCAGAATAGCTAGAATCTATCCAGGCTAGGTGTTGCATGGTTGTTTGGGATAGGGAGTGAGGTGAAGAGGAAGGGCTGTAGTTTTCTGACAAGTTCACAGTCGACTAAATACAGAGTTACTACATCCAGAGGCATTTGAGGCAGCCACTGGGCCACATCCTCAGATGCATATTCAGCTGGAGAAATTTCCATAAGTCACCAATGACCCCCATCTTCATTGGTGGACTTGCATGCAGAATGCCATACATTAGACACTCTCACAGAAGATTTTCTGATCAGTCATAAAGTTGGCCACTCCCAACCATTTCCCTGGTGTCACAGCCTAAGGAAGAAAGGGTTTTCAGGAATCTTATTTACACATAAAATGGAATTTGTGGAGACAAAAAAACCTGAAGGTCTTAGTTGTCTACAAGATCAATGTGTGGTAAATGTACACTGGAATTAATCAATCAATCAATCAATCTTATAATGCATTCCCATTTCCACAAGTATAGCGGATGAAACCTCGGAGGTGATGTCTCCATTGTTATGGCACTGTGTTCTCTCTTCCCAGTGCCTTTTAAAAGAATCGCCGTATCAGTTAGGATGCCTTCAGTTGCTGGTAACTGAGAACTCCAACTGAAACTACCACAGATGACTCTGAAATGAGTTAACTTTAAATAAAAGTTCAGAAATCTGGTCATCCAATTCCTGTGATTCACTTGGCTTTGTTCTTCTCCATGTGTTAGCTTCACCTTCCAGATGGGTGGGAGAGTTCTAAGCTTCACATCAGATGCAATCAAGTCCACAGGCAGAATAGTGTCACTTCGCCCACTGGCTTCCCTGGGGAAGGAGGAAACATCTCCAGAAGCCCCTGTCCCCAGAGATCTCCCTTCACATGTCATTAACCAGACCTGGGTTACAACCCTTTCCCTAAAGCAGCACCACACAGAGAGAATAGGATTCCCAGTATTGTCAGGAACCAACTAGCATCCACCACCAGGGCTGGAATTGGAGACAGCTTTTCCTGAAGCGTACAGATGGATGTGTGAAAGAAGGATGGAGGCCTGAACAAATGCAGTCTCTGCTAGGAAGGAGAAAGGAGGGAATTGCTATCTGGTGAGCGACCAGTGGTGCCTGCTATAGGCATTCATCAGCCGTCCCTTATGCAAGGGAAGGTGATAGAAACATGTTCTAAGTGATTAATCCCTTATTCAATTCAGAGTCCAGTTCCAAGGGAAGGTTTACAACGAAAGGTCTGTGGAAGTTAAGGGTTCCTTCTTCAGATAGTCCTGACTGGATTATCATAGAGCAGAGAGACCTTCAGCTCATGTCAAAGCTTAAGCAGCCTCCGCCACCATGAGGATCTGCAGGGCCAGCAGGCAGTAAGCATGAGCCCCTGCAGATGGCTCCAGCAGCAGCCTGTGGAGGATCCTACAAAGTAACTCACACAAAAGCAATGGAGAAACAAGCGTTGTGGAGCACAAAGAAAGTAGATAAGGCAGCACAGCTGCTACCTTCTAGACTCAAAATAGTAACTTGTCCTGTGTATTTCTAGACTTAAAAACTGGGTACTCTGAACAGAAGTTTCAGGAAAACAACTATTAGCTCAATATAAAATTGAGGATATCAACAACCAGAACTGCCCAACAATAATATGGGCTCCCATTAAAGGCTGAGAGGTCCTTTTCACTCAAGGAGTTCAAGTAAGCCTGGTGACAAGGAAATCTGCTCCAGGAGAAACACACTCAAGGCATTTTAATAACAGTACAACTCATTTCGACACGAAGCATCATGCTGGTAACTTATAAGGCTCAATGAGTGCTTGATCATCATGTATAACATGCATTTATTTAAAGTTTCTTAAACCTGAAAAAGATTCCCCACTAAAATTTATAACCAGGAAGCTCCTGTGCATTGATGAAGTTAGGACATGGGTTCATTTCCTCTGTGTGAGTGGATAAGGTGCAAAAGAATGGCCAAAACCAAACTCATCTTCCCCGAAGTCAGCACTGACTCTTGACTTCCCTACCTCACCGCCATTCTCCTTGTCACCCAGGAGTAAGTCCTTGGAGTCAGAGGTCCTTTCCTTTCCCTCCCAACCAGCCAGCAAGCCATTTGAATGTGGCCTCCAAAATGCTTCTCACATTTATCATTTCCTTCCTTTCTGATTGATCCTCTGGTTCTGAGAATAATTATCTATCCCTTGAATTGATGCAATAACTTCCTGACTTGTGTCTCTGACCCAAATGTACTTCCTAAAGTTCAGCTTCAATGACATTACTCGTCTGCTCAAAAATTTCCATCAAGTAAGGACAGCTAAGCCTCCAGAAACACACATTATCCAAGAATAGCCAGGTCTAATTAAGGTACAATCCACACCTCCAGAGTAAGGGGGTCTTCACAATGTCTGCCCAGTGGGATTTCAGCATGCTGTAAACCAGTGACTGCTGTAGGCCTGCCATTCTTCCCCCTTCCAAATGGGAGTTTTAAAATGGCTCCACAATTTATACATGAGGAGAGAGGGCAAAAATCTTATCTCTTTAGTTTATAGGAGGAAGGAGGAGTCCATTGAACTAATAGAAACTGTTGCAAATCACCCGGAGATCCTGGACTCAGAGCTGGGTAGAGTGACTGGATTTGTGTCTGGATTGTTTCCCTTGGAGAGAAGGTGACTATAATCTATTGTAAAAAGCTCATTGACAAAGCAGACTGAGCAGAGACAATACCAGGTTTTGACAAAATCCCATTTCGTATCCCTTTTAGAAAAAGCTAGTTACTTAGAGCACTGAGGTAGCAATTTTTAGATTGCAGTGTCAGGCAACAGTTGTAATTTTCAACAGTAGAGACTCCCCTCTGTGCTTGTATGTGGCCCTATGAGGCCTCTTTGGATTGCCCCTTGGAATCTCAACACCCATGTTACCAGAATATACTTTAACTCCAATAATCCATTACAAACGTTCAAGTACACAGACTTCATCCACATAGACAAAGACTAACCAAAGCAAGCCAACACGTGAAATGAAAAAAAGAAAAGAGTTAAGCAGAGAGAAAACCACAAGAATAGAGAAAAAAGAATGAGTTGGAGAAAAGAGTGAAGCAAGGGAAGGTGTGTAAACAGAGAAATGCATTACCAGCATCCCTCAAGCTACCAGGAAAAGGGAGGAAAGGACAAACGACTGCGAACGGCCACATGGAATCAGCTGGGCAGAAGTGTTCCCTGAGCCTGATGTCCTATGAAAAATTACCATCTCAGGCTTTTGTTTCTGTCTTATACCTGGTAGGACCACAGAATTTGTGAGTAGGAAGGTCCCAAACACCATACCTACCCCTGCCTGATGCAGAAATCTTCTTAAATGTCCCTGAAATGTTTTCCACTGGAACTGGAGATTGGGTATCCCAGCATCACTAAGCTGATGAAATTTCATAGGAGCCAGAGTAAGATTGAAAATGCCAGGCAAGTGTCTGCTTTTCTTTCTTTCTTTCTTTCCTCCTTTCTTTCCTTCCTTCCTTCCTTCCTCCCTCCCTTCCTTTTTCTTTCTTTCTTTTTCTTTTTTCCTGACTCCCAAGATGTGGGAGTAGCATGTGATGCATTTCCTCTCCTCCAGGGAATGTCTCAGCAAAGTTACAGACTTTCAAATTTGGAAGTAGAAGTTGAACATGGTCAAAGAAGGGAGGACAAACAGAGAAATGAAAAGTTTAGCGACAAAATTTACTGCAAAGTGAAAATACAAGATTGTTTTCCTGGGAAACTAGGTTTAGGGCAAGAGCTGGTCCCATCCTGGATAAAAGCCTTTAAAACATTAGCTGATGTTAATGATCCCTCAGGGAACCTCTGAGATCCATCCTCAGCCACCCTCTCTTTTCTCCCTACACACTCTCTGTTGACTCTTACCTCCCTACCCTCACTCCACTGGGAAGGCTTAACCTTTCTGAGTGGCAGAAAGGACAGGGTGATGACAATTGTCATTGACCCAAATCGATTCACAAAAGCTACCACGTCAGGAGAATGAATTCTACATCCTCCCAGTCTTGGGGTTTCATTCTAAGCAAAAGTGATCACCAGGGAGAAAGAAATGGCAACACAGATACATAAAAATATTCATCTTATTTTCATGACACCAAGCCAGCAAGAGACAGGACAGGTTATAATACAGAGGAAGTTCCAAGTATGAAAACTCAATTCTGTCCTTTGTTTACAACTCCAAGACTACCACCCCTATGATCTCACCCTAATCACATCTCACGACCCTTCCAAATTCCTTTCCAGATCTTTCTCCAAGGTGGAGCCAGATTGATCAAATACTGTCCGTTTATAATTATTGTTTGAGTTTTATTTACATTTGACTTGTCTCTTTATAATATCATTTTCAAGGAAGAGACCTCTCATTCCAATAACCAGCTACTCACTCTTAAGACCTCTGTCCTATCTGGCCGCACTTTGAGTGTGTTCCTTGTTTATGTCACCGTTAGGGTTACAAGAATTCAGATGCTATTCAGCCTCCTCTTCATTATCTTAGTGAACTGAGTATTTCAACTTTAACTTTAAAAACCCCAAGTACTAAGGTCTACAAGATTACTTCTTTACAAGGCCTTTCACCAAATGCCAAACAGTAACATGTATAGAACCACATACTACTATTGCTTCCATTCTCCTACCACAGGTGTCCTCCTTCTCTTTGTCAGAATCTATCCCTCTCCCAGAGCAAACTCATCCAAGCATGGTTTCACTATTGTCCTTAGAGGGATGAGGTCCAAGTCTGTATCTGAAGCACAGACCTTTCTTCTAAATGCCAGCCTCTATTTTCAGCTATTTACCTGACATGTCCCTGAGCCATCTTGCTTAGCTTGGCTTCCCTGGAAAGCAGAATCTGAGATAGAGATTTCCACGTGATGGTTTATTGGAGCTGCTCTTAGGAACACCACCTGTGAGGGAGCCCTGTCAGCAAGAAGAGGTTGAACAGTTATGCAGCCCCAACAGAGGCTCCCTCAATCCCACAGGGACCAGATGATCCTTCAAATCTTTTCCAGACTGGGGCAAGGAGGCTCAGACTTCTTATCCCAAGATCTACCAGCCCTTGACTGTAGGCCACCCCCAGAGAAGGGGGCATAATCTTCAGCAAAGCAGTGTCCTTCATGGCGATCTCCAGGGAGGGATTCAGCTACGAGCCATGGCAGCCAACTTCCCAGGAAATGAATATCTAGCAGCTTTAGCTCCTCCTGATGGTCAGAAGCAGGTGCTCCTGCTAAGACCGTGACTTCTTCCCTTGCCTTATGCTATATTGGCACGAGGAGCCTGAAGTAACCAAGTGAAGTCATAGCTGGAAGTTTAATAGAGACTCTTCTTGTGTTTCCTGATGGAAACATGTCCTTCTGAGAACCAGGACTTCTAAACCCGTGAAGCCCAGAGTTGCAGAGGCAAGAAACACAAATTCCCCAAGTGGGTCAATGAAGCAATGGCAAGAGGGGCCACCTTCTACTTCTACCCCCTTGGTTTCCAGACTCATGTATTCTACCTTCTTAGAACACAGCGCCACATACTGGTTGCTGATTTAGAATGCATATTGCATCCTGGAGGATGACCCCATCCTGGCAAGGTATTACCTCAAAGTTGGTGCCACAGCTGTGCCTTTGAAAGGCCATTCTGTTGCTCTCTTTGGCCGCACCTTCTAGGTGGCATGGTATATTAGGGCTGGAGGTGCAGTATGTGGTGGACACAGTGGATCCCACGGTCAGGGGTGCATTGCTTCACTTCCTTTGTGGTAAGTAGGTGCAGGTGGCACATCACAGTAACACATCCAAACTGAACTCATCGTCATCTCTATCCCCACTGCCAATCCACTCCACATCCTACTTTTCGTATCTGTCACGAGCACACTGCCATGCTGCTCAAATGCGATGTTCCCAGGCAAGCAGTGCCACAGCCTGTGTAGCCCTGGCACTGCATCTTCTCTGGCACATGATTCCATATCCCAGAATATATTCAAAGCATCCTCCTGGAGCAGAAGTTCCTCTCCAAGATAAGTAGCTTTTAATAGCATTACTATATAGAAATAACAAATATGTTATACAGTAGGACAAGGAATCAGATGAATTTTCAAAAAAACAGACAACTTCAAATAAATGTGGTGTTTTAGCAGATTGATTTGGACTGGATGCCCAGAATCCCAGGGAAATGTATGCGCTGTCCTTTATCCTTAGAAATTATTTAAGAGAAGGAAGCACTGCCTTGGGAATGAGCACTGGAGTAATAACTAAGAGATCTGAACTCTAGAATTGGATTTTCAATTGATAATGATATAATTTAGTTAAGACATTGAGCAACTTAGTCATCCATTTCCTCAGCTATGACCCTACCTACAAATATCTATCCCATGTCTTCTCTTGGATGTCTCAAAGGTACCTCAAACTCAACACGTCCAAAACCTACATCATAATTTTTCCCCACAATCCAGTCCTTTTCTAATATTTCCAATTCCTGCAAATGGTACCACCACCCATTCAATAGCTCAGGCCAAAAATCTAAGAATTCTCCTTGACACCTATTTCTTCTTCAACCCCTATATTAAATCTATAATCAATCCCTGCTGATTTTACTTCCTGAAATCAGGATAGATGGCTCTAAAATTCATCCACTCCTGTCCACCTCCTCCACTACCATCAACACGCCCACACCTACTCTAGTCCCAACCACTTCTCATCTGGACCAATGCAGGATCCTCCCAACTGTTCTACCTGCATTTACTCTGTCTCCTCTCCATTCTCTTGAAATTCTGGGCATTTAGTCTAAATGCCCCACAGATGCAGATACACACACACACAGATCAATTGTCCACAATACAACCAGAGTAACCTTTTTTTTTTTTTTTGGCTGTATTGGGTCTTCATTGCTGCGCTCTGGCTTTCTCTAGTTGCGGAGAGCGGGGGCTACTCTTTGTTGCGGTGTGCGGGCTTCTCATTGTGGTGGCTTCTCTTGTTGCGGAGCACGGGCTCTAGGCGTGCGGGCTTCAGTAGTTGTGGCTCGCGGGCTCTAGAGCGCAGGCTCAGTAGTTGTGGCATGCAGGCTTAGCTGCTCCGCAGCATGTGGGCTCTTCCCAGACCAGAGCTCGAACCCGTGTCCCCTGCATTGGCAGGCAGGTTCTTAACCACTGCGCCACCAGGAAAGTCCCCAGAGTAACCTTCTGAAGAGCAAATACCCTCCTGCCACCACTGCCTGCTTATTTAACATGACCTAAGAGGCAGGACATGGCCAGGTCCCTGCCTCCCTCTCCAGCCTAGTCTGAAATCAAGCTCCCACTCACTCTGCCTCCTGGAAATACTCCTCTGTTATGGGCTGAATTGTGCTCCCCCTAACCCTAACCTACAAAAACTGCATGTGTTAAAGTCGTAACCCCCAGTATCTCAGAATGTTATTATATTTGGAGGTAGGGCTTTAAAGTAATTAAGGTAAAGTGAAGTCATATGGGTGGGCCCTAATCCAACCTGACTGGTAAGTAAAATCAGTAAGAGGAGATTAGCACACAGTCACACACAGAAGAAAGACCATGTGAAGACATAGAGAGAAGATGGTCAAATACAAGCCAAGGAGAGAGCCTCAGAAGAAACCAACCCTCCTGACATCCCAATCTCTGACTTCCTGCCTCCAGACCTGTGAGAAAATAAATTACTGTTGTTTAAGCCACCCAGTCTATGATAATTTATTACAGTGGCCCTAGCAAATATCCTCCCTAAACAAAATTCCTAAATCACCTCCAAAAATAACAGCTATCGGTTCTTGAGCACATGCCTTGTGCCAGGGCCTGCCCTTGGCCCTTTGTTACATTATCTCCTTTAACTCTGACGAGGACCATTGTCCCTAGTGAGAAGGAACCTGAGACGCTCATGGATTTGCAAAGACCACCTGGCTCCAGAGCCTCTGCTCTTCCACACATGCCATGGCTTCCCGAGGAAAACTTGTCTAATGTTTCTGGAATTCTTGGGGCTAATCTGGATTATTGCTTAAAGCATGAGTGTTATAAAAAGCCAAGTCTCCTTTCCACTTGGAAGCTGAAGAGTGGCTCTCAGCCCAGCTGGTGGACCACCACAAGAAGTCACTATGATGGCCATGGAAGGAGGAGGAAGGTAGTAGGGATGGGGGTTAAAGCCATCAGGGGAGGAAGATACTATTGGTGTATTGAAGCTGAGCCTCAGGACGTACACTTACAACCATCCATGTCCCTCTGAATTTGCCTGGGAGAGTAAAGACTGCTTTAAGGCACTGCTTGAAAGCATGGAGTTTAGAGTCATGTCAGCCTAGGTCTGAATATTACTTCTATCTGTGAGAATTTGGGCAAGCCATTTAAATTCTTTCTTTTTTTTTTTTTTTTTTTTTTTTTTTGCGGTACGTGGGCCTCTCACTGTTGTGGCCTCTCCGTTGCGGAGCACAGGCTCTGGACGCACAGGCTCAGCAGCCATGGCTCACGGGCCCAGCCGCTCTGCGGCATGTGGGATCTTCCCGGACCGGGGCACGAACCCGTGTCCCCTGATCAGCAGGCGGACTCTCAACCACTGCGCCACCAGGGAAGCCCCATTTAAATTCTTTAAAGTCACTTTCCGAATCCCTGCAGTAAGAAGAGCAATTATAATAACATTATAGGGAGATCATAATAATCAAATGAGATAATAAGTGTAAAGCACTTACACAATACCTAGCATAGAGTAGGCTTAAATAAATAGTATCTGTTATTAGAATTAATGAGAAAACATGCTTTCACATGGGGGTCTGTCTACAGTATTGTAACATAATTTCTTACCTGTTTTGGACATTGTCAGTGCCCCTCCCACATCCTTTCCATCTCCTTTAACTTTCCTGACTGCCCCTCCCCTGGTCTCTGTGTTCTCTGGCCTCTGACAATCTGCACCTGGGCCTCTCTTGGGTGACACCTCAGGCTACTGGAGCGTGAAGAATGACAGGCACAGAAGTATGAAAGCCCAGCTCTCTTGCTTTGCACGAGGACAAACTCTGAGTTCCCTGGTGGGATCAAGTTGAGGATGAATCTTTGTCTGAAATGTCATCCTTGCTTGCCTCTTTCCCCCTCCCCATCCTGCCTCTACCGCCCCCCCTCACCAGTTTCTCCTGGGATCATTTCCTCAATAAATCTCCTGCACATGGACCCCTGTCTCAGGGTCCATTCTTCTAGGGAGTGCAGCCCCGGAAAGATCTCATCCTCCCGGTACTACAAAGAAGACCGACAACCATTTCAAAGGTCCAGCCCTAAACCCTGCAGAAGAGGTAGGATGCAGGGCTTGAGGAGACGGGGTCCAGGCCTTTAGCCCCTCCAGGTTCAGGATGTTGGTCCTTCACCAACACAACTAGTGAGTAAAAAGGACATGGGTTAAAATACTCTCTTTTGAAATCATCACGTTTGAAGTTGAAAATTTGAGAAATGGATGTTCTTACCCTTTTGACTGCTTTTGCTGAGCCTTAGCGTCTCCATCTATGAAATTTTATACTAACAAGTTTCACAGGGAGTTTACGGGGATGGCTGTACTTGTATCTTAACAAAACGTTTTTAAGTTACTGTATTTTCTTTCTACAACATCACCTTCTCCCATTTAGCCCACTGTCATAAAAGAGGCTGCAACAAACCCCAGCCAGCACATGGTTACCTAGAGCACGGAGGAGGGAGTCATGCCATGGAAAGCACATAGAGTCTCTACATACAGGGTCTCTACCATCACAGGGACTGAGACCACCAAGGTCTACACCATCACAGACACTGTGACTACCAAGGAGACCATTCTTTCTTCCCATTGGTCTGTACAAATTCAACAAATTCTTACTGAACACTCTCTGTGCACCAATGCTCTGCTATCTGTGGTGGTCAGTGAAACTGACAGTTTTTGCCATTGTGGAATTAAAGACAAAAATTAATAACTAAGCAAAAAACACATAATTGCTAACTACTCTAAATGCCAAAAAAGGAAAAAGCCCAGGGTGCTGGGAGGGCTTATTATCGGGGATATGACCTAGGGAGTGGAGTGAAGGAAGGTATCCCTGAGGAAGCTAAGAGGGAGGGGAGGAAAGGAGGTAAACGAGCACTGAAGGAAGCATGTGCAAAGATCCTGAGGCAGCAAGAGGATTGCACATTAGAGGAAGTGAAAGAAAGCCGAAGGGGCTGGAGCACACAGTCAAATGAACGTGGTGGGAAACAGCACTGGAGAGGTGACATGAAGCCCGGTGGCACAGGACAAAAGACCACCAAGCACCTTCTCCGCCAATGCCCCCTGCCTCACTGGACCGCCCCACCTCTGGGATGCATGACGCCGCCCTCCCTAGCAGGCCTGCCTGGTCTCTGAAATCTAGTGCTTTCCACCTGGGTCCTTCCTGGTTTCAACCACATCCAGTTTCTAACATTACCTAAGACTGTATTTTATTGTGAATTTATACCAAGAGTGTGGTGCTCTGATGACAGAGGTGAGCTCATAACAGGGAGGGCAGAGGCTTTCAGCACAACAGTTAGTAGTCAAACCATCAACAAGTGTTCTCCAGTGATAGCGATTAGGGGTCCACGTTGAGGAGCTGTGAATTGTGCCCCCTCCTTTCCTAGAGTACATAATGCTCCTGCAAGACTCTTCCTCTGGTTTGCTGGTAAACAAGATCAGAACACCACTTACCAAGAGGACTCCGAGCACCGGATGTTGTTTTTCAATGCCATGCGTGGCATTCAGCATTAATGCTAAAAAAAATGCAACTTTGCCAACAATAACCCACGTAAATGTGAAGGACTCTTTACAGTGAATAACATCTGCGATGATGAAGAAAGTTCAAGGGAAAAAAGCCTCAGCTGCAGTTCTGCAGAGATGAAAGCGAATCCAGGAGAGGAGCGGACCTTGAGATTCAGCGCTCTTGAAAGGCAGCATTATCTTTCACTCAGTCAGTTTAAAATCCTCACGCTATGTTTCAGGGACAGGGACACTAATGAATCCAGTGAAGCAAGTCACAAAGACCCCAGATGGAACCGAGGCGGCCCTTTGTCCAGGTCGCATTTTCACCCTATCCCCAGCTAGGACCTCATCCAGCTGACCTCGGGCATCCTTCTGCTTGGACCCACCCCCAGCACACCCAGCTGGACCCAGACCACCAGAGAGGAAGGTCAGGATTACTGAAGACTTCTATTTTACAAGTAACTGTGCTGCTCGAGAGACAGAGGAAAAGTAGACTACACGAAAACTGTATGAAGATCCCACTTTGTCAAATTCATTAGAAGTTAGAAAAATCATAAGCCAAAAGAAGGGCAGAGGCTTTTTCAATCTCTGAAGAAAAGCAGTAGAGATTAACCTGAGGCCCGTAGTATTTAACTACGAGTTTATTTTGAACCAAAGTTGATCCTTTTTTACTATCAGTTTAAAAAGTAGCTCATAAAGAAAGATAAGCTTCAAATATTCCTAATTCAGAGCGTGTTTCATGAGGCTTGCCCACGATGAGACACACATACCACAGCTCACCCTCTGTCTTCAATGAAGGGATTATCCAGCTGCGGGCGGTGGTTTCCAGGTCCCTCGGCAGCCCTGGCGCTCAGCCATTTAGCTGAGCCCTTTCTCACCCTCCATAACAATGGCCTACCAAAGGCCAGCAGAGGTAGTCCAGGAGAACCGCCCAGCTCCATTCCGGAGGGCTCTGCTGGGAAAGCTAGTACACTCGTCCACACTGATGCTTTCCCTCCCACGCATCCAACAATCCAGAATCATGAGATGGTGGGATTCAGAGGGGGCAACGTCCAAGTAAACATGGTACTGCCTGTCAGGGCTTTAAGACAAATCCAGCAGTGGGTCCAAAAAAAATGTGTATGCTTCCCCCCTTTTTCTGAGCTTGACTGGGGCTCTAGGCTCCCAGAGGCAATAAATTTAGGAGCAATCGTATGCTTTCTTGACCTGACAACGGGGAAACTAAGAGAGGAAGATGACAAACAGAGGTAAGAGAGCAGCAGCCGCCGAAGGATGTCAGTGCAAACTGTGGGTGGGGTCATTTGTTTAAATAAAACTTGAAAAAAAAGGAAAAGTAGCCAGCTGAGCCTGAGCAAGGCTCTGAGTGTCAACTTGATCTGAGTTCACACAGGGTCATCGAGGGTCAGCCTCTAGAGCACCCTATGGATACTATCATCCGCATTTATTGAGCACCACTGGTATGCCAAGCAGTGTTTAAAATGCTGTATCTGCATGCTGTCAATTATTTCTCACTATAACCCCACAAGGTTGGTACTTTCACTACACCCATATCACAACTGAGGAGAACGAGGCTCAGAAAGGTCAAATCAATTGCTCCAGGTCACACAACTAGAAAGCACAGACCTTCAGAGCCGGGACTGCCCACCCCCAAAAAGGCAGCATCTTGTTCATCTCTGCAGCATGGCCACCACAGCAGGATGTCAGCAAACGACATGGAGCTGAAATGACACGACCCCAGCTGCTTCCAGCTTACATCACAAGAGCCCCAGGTGAGTTTACAACACCTACCTGCTGGTCGGGACAATAAATGGGGGGGGCGGGGAGTAACACAGGGCCCCTTCTGTTCCAAGAGTGAGGAGACCTAGGCCAAGTGGCTACCAGACCCTTCGGTGGGCCAGAAGGACAGACCCCCAGGGTGGAGCCAGCTTCCAGCTGTCACATCCACAGACACGTGTCACATCCTGCTCCTGAAGGCCAGGGCAGAAGTTGTGACGCTGTGAAGGGAGAAATGAGAATCCCTCTATGAGGAGTCTTACCCTCCACTGCAGGGTGGGTGTTAAGGAAGCACATAAAGCCAGCTGAGCTGACAAGTGACAGGCTGCAGGAGGCCACAACTCCAGCTGCCATATCTCACTGCCAGAGCTCTGGGGAGATGCAGCCTTGGGGAGCACAGAAGGGGGCCTGAAAGGCCAAGGAGATGCAGTACTGGCAACAGAGGCCCTGGCCTAGGACATGCTCCACAGATGCCTGATGAAGAAATGAACAAGGTGAGGAATTCAGAGGTGCAAACGACTATGTGTAAAATAAATAAGCTACAAGGATACATTGTGCAGCACAGGAAACACAGCCAATATTTTACAATAACTATAAATGGAATATAACCTTTAAAAATTGTGAGTCACTATGTCATACACCTGAAACATATAATATTGTACATCAATTATACCTCAATTTTTAAAAATCAGTTCTGTAACAAAAAAATGAAACAAGTTGCAAACAAGACCTTGGACCTGGATGTGTTGCCTTGAAACCCCACATGAGATGGATTGCTGGAATTCTTCTGGCCTAAAGCAGGAATTTGGGACCAGGGTTCTAGATGGGGATGGGGTGTGGAAAATGGCAGCATTTTTAGATAATTGAGAGATTAAAAAACAGAGATGCCTCACCTGATCTCACACAGGTCAGTGAGGGAAACAAGGTAAGAAGCCCAACCTCCAGGTGCCCCCTCCATAGCCTCCCGTCCCCACAGGGTTTCCACACTTACCTAAGCATAGGGTAACTGGGGCGCTTGTTTTAAAAATATGAATTCCTGGGCCTGACTCGACATTTACTGAATCCGAGTCTCCAGGGGCCAGGGCGTGAGTCTTTTTCATAAGGACTGCAGGTCCTCGTAAGAGCAGACGTGTCTGAGAAACACAGCAATAGTCCAGGACCTTCTTGCAATGGTCTTTGTGACATGAGAGCCTCACCACTGTAACAATTTTGAAAGCTATTTCCTAACTCAAATGAATGTTTAGTGGTTTCAGGTTTAAAAACATTAAAATACAATACAATGGGAAAGTCATTTTTGAGAGAAGAGTAAGAATTAAAGGAAAATGGACCACTTAGCAATTATTTTCAAAAGTCAGGTGATTTTGAAGAAAACCGCCAGCACAGAAGAAGCTGAAGGCATCCATTGTGCTAATAAATATACTAATAAAGATTTATTTGGAATTCAAATAAAAGTCAAAGAATAAGCTCACTTGAGACTTGCCTGTATTTTTAGAGACTGTGCTTTCTTAGGAACTTTAGACCCGAAATTAGGAAAAGTCAGTGAATCCTCTAAGTAACTGAAAAAGGTCTTGATCCCAGCCTACCTCACAGAAGGCTCCATCATCTAGGCCCTACTACATGGTAGATTTGAGACTCTCCTCTTTCCATCTACTGGCTGGCCTGCGGGAGGCTGGGTGAGGGAGTCTCTGAGGAAACAGGCAGACCTGGAGGGTTTCAACTCCTGTCTCCATACCATGTGTCCTTGGGCAAAAAGTAATTGAAACTCTGTGGGTCTTGACTTCATCATCTATAAATTAGGGTAATAATGAAAGCTCATTCTCAGGGTCATTAGAAGGATGAAATGAAGGAAGTTAACACAGAATCTGCACTTAGTCAAAGCTCCATAAGTATTAACCAGTTTCATTACTATTTTTATTGTGAAGTCTCAGTGTTACTCAGCTTTTTAATTAACACTGGCCTCGTGTGGTCACCCACTGCTAAAATATTTTCTATTCCTGGCTTCCAAATTTGCTTGTATACCCGACATCTGAATTTTTACCCAGAGCTAGTAGCATCATCCACATCAGCATCACAACTTTTTAAAATCTCTCTCTCAGGTTGCTCTGAGTTGCCCCATGATAAAAAAGGTACTCATAAAGGGGAATGGACTGAATTTTTCCATATTTAACTATGCTTAAGAGTCAGATCTTATAAGTACATTTCCTGTGATGGGATTCCCTCATTCACCATTTAGCCAAGTCTTACTTTTCCCTTAAAACCTCCTATGTGAGGTCTTTCTTCCCAATGAACCTAACCTGTGATGGGGTCACACTTCACTGATGACCTACATTCAGCATTCATTCATTCATTCCTCAACAAAGATTTACCAAACACCTACTAACTGCAACATTGCTTTTGTCTGTATCTTTCATCTGGCACTCTCTTGTGATTAATAATAATAATTATTATTATATTATTCCCTCTCCACACTAAATTGTAACTCCCTCACCATCAGAGACTATGCTGAATTCCTCCCTACATCCCTAGTGCCCAGCAAATGCTTTCCATACAGCAGACTTCCAGGAAAAGCTTTCTCATTGACCATGATCCAGACCCTTATCCATGTGGGGCAGTTTCCCTCATGGTAGAGAAGACAGTCTGCTCAACCAGCTTGCTTGGGCTTACTAGCAAGGTATATGACCTTAAGGTAAGTCACCATGTCTCTGAGATCCCCTCAAGCCTTAAGACTTGATGCAACTCAGATCCTTGTACTTCTAAAGCTTAGTTACTTCATCCTCAGCCTCAGAATTTCCACTAAAAATGCTTCTCTCTGGGCATCCCAACACAGAGGAAAGCCAAGGGACAAAGAGACCTGTACATCCTCAGAGAATGGTTTCTGCATTTTCCCAGTGAAGTCGCATATTCTGTTTCATTTTATTAAAAAACTCAAAAACATACTGCTGCTAATCTTATCCACTTCCCATCTCACCCTTTATCCTCTCCTTCCCCCCAGGAAAAGACAAATAAAAACATATGAAGACCAAGTTGACTCCAATCAGCACCACTTTCAGCATTCCCTGAAGAACAATGAACTCAGTAGTTGGCCAGTGACCAAAGATAAGAAAATTACAAAAGTAAAAAGACCAGTATCTGTCCTGAAGTAGACTGAAAATTCCCTGCCTGTCTGATTTGTTGCACTTTTCATCCAGATGATTTGGCATCATGGAGACACAGGTTTTTACTCTGTTTATATTTTCTGCCTTCAAAGGCAATTCATAAAAAGTAAAATAAAAATTTTTAAAGCATAAGTCTTGGGTGATAGGAGTTTCATTAAGCCATATTTGTTACTTAGATTTGGCATCATAAATTGTATTTGAGTCTGATAGTTGACTCCTTTCATCAACTTTCCTAGACCTCTAAAATGTAGAAGTTCATCCATAGTTTCGTCTTCACTCACAGATATCTTCCAGTGACGTTCTAAGTTGGTGAATAAATTATTATAGAAGTTGTCTGAATTGCACAGCCTCATTGGAGACCAAGGTGAGTCTCTCTGGAGCCACTTGTCTTCACGCTGCACTCTGAGAGCACACTGTACCCATTGCCCTGCTCACAGCCCTGTCCTTGGGAACTGCTGGTCCTGAGGCAGAGAGAACAGGGTGTGGGTGAATTTCAACAAAGTCATCACCATGGCTAGAGACGCAAAGTACAGGTTGTGCTCATGGTGGGTGAAAGGCATCTTTGGACTCCGAGTACAGCACACTTCACTTTCATAAAATATTACTGGGATGTTCTCAGACAACAAGTGATGCATTTGATTCCCACCCTAAGCTGCCCCAAAAGGCAATGATGAGAAAGTCTGGCCATTAGCTTGGGTACAGCAAATGCAAGAAAATCACAGGAAGTTTATAGTTCCTCAACTCACTGGCTATTTCATGCTCAAGGAACATGAGATTACATTTCTCTTTCTATTCAAACAAATTAAGCTACAGACTCCAGTTCCTGCAGCTGGAGCCATCTTATTGCTTCATAGCCTCTTTTTGCTTCTCTTGGTTTAAAGTCTTGTCATGGGGGTGGATCGGACCAAAAGACCTACTACTCCTCTCATAGAAATAACCTCGCAGAAAATACAAAAAGAATTCTTGGTCATTTTTCTAAAACCTAAATGAGCACTTGATGCTGGGAATAGAAAAACTATTTTTACTGTTCTATCCCAATTCATGTACTCTTGTCTTGCCTGGTAGTGAAATTTGTAATGTGATTATAAAGCCATGAACTAGATACAATGTCCCTAAATTTAATAACTGGGCTCTGCAAGCAAAAACAGTAGGGAAAAAAAATAAATAAAAAACAATTGCCCTACAGCTGGAGTCTGATCTTTTCACCCGTTCTCTCTAGTTGGGAACAAAGCTGGGTAGACTGGCGTTTTAGGTACCATTTGGCAAATTCATTCTAACAGAACCCACACAGCCCCCAGACCAAAAATTAGTTCATTCATTTGGTAAAAGGAAGCATGCAGCTCTCAAAAGGTCAAAGTCGTGTGAAATTCTTTCATTCCCCATTTAAACAATAAGCCCAGTTGGCTTAGGGAGTGAAGACATGCTAGGTTACAAGAAACAATATTCATTTCCCTACTGCTCTTCAGTAACATCCTCCTCTCTGCCTTCTTTTTTCCTCCCATAATTTCCTCCCTGAAACTTCTGTTTGCCATTGTCCTGAATGGACCCAGAGTCCCTTCGAACAGAGTGAATGTTCCTGAAGAAAGAGGAGTAAATGGGGCCATGTGAAAGTAGACAGCCACAACTCAATTCTTCAGGCAGTTCTTTACCTAATTTCATTCCTTACCTTACAAACCTAGATGGGTGGCATAAGAAGAACATAGCTAAAATAAGAAGACATTTTAATCCAAATAAGAGAAATTCATGACTATTCAGCATCATCCGGGGTTCAGTATTGCTTTTCAACCCTTCTTTCTGAGTAGCAGATAAATTCTGTCAGAGGAAGTGAGATCTTATCAGTCCTCTCTGGGAGAAAACAGACAGTTATACTTTTCCAGTGAGGAAGTGCTAATGTTAAATATATCCATATAGACATAGATATATAAATATATAGATACAAAATATATTTCTGTATAAATTTTTAATATTTATAAATATTTTATAAAATATAAATATATATTTATATGTAAATTATGTTTATATGTAATATAAACATAATGTTTTTATACTATCTATAAAGTATATGTTTATATATTATATATAAATATATAATTAAAATATTTTATAAATTTATATTATATATAAATATATAGTTAGATACAAAAAATACAGATAGGTAGATATGGATAGATAGATCTAGACAGACAGAGCTAGATAGAGATAGGCAGGTTGACGATTGATTGATTGATAGGTAGACACATAGATAGGGAGATCAACTGATCATCATTCCTAGGACATCAGTACAGAATTGAAAAACAGTACTGCAGGTTTGTACACAAATGCAGGAACATATGACGCCAAACCTAAACAACATTAAGCTGCTTCCTAGAGGTTTTCAGGGGGAAATATTTTTCTTCTCAAATATCATCAGGTAGAGAACACCTGAAGCCAAACCAAATAATGCTGAGCTACTTCCCAGAGGTTTTCATGGAACAATATTTTTCTTCTCAAAAACTATCAGATGGAAAACCCAATGACCACACAAGGAAGATCACAGTCGGTTACAAGAAGCCACTTTACCATGAACAAGCTTTCCTGTCCTCACTGAACTGTTTTGGCAGATCATGCTGTAGTGTTTGAGGAGAAAGCGGATCCAAAACAAAGACCACCTAAATCACAACGGGTACTTTCCCCTTTGTCTCTCTAGAAAGAAAGGAGCTCAAAAGCAAACCGACTTCCCCGTGATAAGCTGAGATTTCTCAGGTTCCATTTATGGAGGAGCAGTACTACGGAGAGAACAGGAGCATGACCTCCATAGTCTGAGATAACTGTGTCCCACTTCTTCCTCTTCCTAGTAGTAGGATTGAAGTCTCCATTTCCCTGTTAGGCAAATTAAACTGTTATCTACTTCATTGTATTATTATAAAATGTAAGATTAATACATATAAAGGACCTAGCCCACAGTACACAGTGAATTCTCTATAATGCTAGCAATAGTTATTATATTTTGATTACAATACTTGTAGTTAAGATTCTGTAAATCTTGATATTGTTATGACAATCAAGAGGTTCGTTAAAAAGATTATGTATCTTGCACCCCTATATTCATAGCAGCACTATTTACAACAGCCAAGACATGGAAACAACCTAAATGTCCATCGACAGATGAACGGATAAAGAAGATGTGGTACATATATACAATGAAATGCTACTCAGCCATTAAAAACAATGAAATAATGCTATTTGCAGCAACACTGATGGACCTAGAGATTATACTAAGTGAAGTAAGTCAGAAAGAGAAAGACAAATACCATATGATATCATGTATATGTGAAACCTAAAATATGACACAAATGAACATATCTATGAAACAGACTCACAGACATAGACAACAGACTTGTGGTTGCCAAGGGGGATGTATTGGGAGTTTGGGATTAGCAGACGTAAACTAGTATATATAGGATGGATAAACAACAAGGTCCTACGTATAGAACAGGGAACTATATTCAATATCCTGTGATAAACCGTAATGGAAAAGAACATGAAAAAGTATATATATATACACATACATATATGTATTTATACATATATATATAACTGAGTCTCTTTGCTGTACAGCAGAAATTAACACAACATTGCAAATCAACTATATTTCAATAAAATTAATTTTTAAAAAAGATCAGGTATCTCAGAATTTCCAGGACAACTTCAGTTTCAAATATCTCATCCTATGGTCATACATCCAAAGTATTGTCTTAGTAACTAGGGTACTCACTGATAGATATTGCAGGTTATTTTCAATGAATGAAGGAAGGAAAAAAGGAGAAATTAAGAGAATACAAGATCTACTGAATATGGTAGTTTCCAAACTGGGGTTCCTGAACCCCTTAGAGATTAATGAGAGCAATGTTTTTGTGTTCCTAAAGTCATAATAGACATCTTAACAACTACACAGTCACAAAGATGCTAAAATATAACCAGCATATTAGACAAGTATACTGAATGCTTTAATGGAAAAGGAAATGAGGAATGCTTTCATAAATCCAGCTTGCCAAAAACATAGTAATAAAAAGGGTGTTTAGTGATAGAAAACTTAGGAACCACCACTTCAGATGAAGTTCTTCCATGGCTCCAGGGAAATGGACAACAAAGCTAGGTAGGCAGTTACCTAGAAATACTTTAGTCTCTCAGTTACTTGCTGTTGAGTTTTTGATACAAAGAACCAAAGAAATGCCACTGTCATCAATCCTCCCCAAGCTCCTCTTAAAGTAGCAAATCAGTGATTGCCTTCTTTTTAAACCATAACTAGATGTGAAGTGATATTTTTGCAGAATTGGTTCAATAAAATCACACTGTAACAGTGACTACAAAATGTAAAACATGTATTTTAAGTGAGGGTGCTGGCCTCTGTTTTAATAGATAACACAACTTCTATGTCTTGAATGGGATGGTGGTTCTAACAGTTACTTTTCAGTGAGGCCTGGGCTCTCCTCCTGGGCTTTTATCCTTATGCCTCCCTCAAACCACGTACCTTTGTTGTCTGGATTCAGGAGGATTCTGTGGCTGTGGAGTAAGTTAACCTCTATGGGGCAGAACTGGCTAGCGATGGGATAGAAGGCTCCATCTCCATCCCATTTGTGACTACCGGTTGTAACCAGCAGAGCCTCAACACAGCACTTGGAAAAGAAGACAATAGGTTCCCCCTAAATACATAAACTTATAGGCCGACCATCATTATCAGCTCTTAACTGCAGACCACCACCAAGCTGGAGCACAATGAAATTAGAGGTGGGAGAGTTAAAAACCAGAAGGACTGTATCCCAAGTCAATAAGAGCTGGCTGTGACACTCAACACACCTGCACACAAAAGAAATTCCGGGGACTTCCCTGGTGGTCCAGTGGTTGAGAATCCACACTCCCAGCACAGGAGGCAGGGGTCTGATCCCTGGTCAGGGAACTAGGATCCTGCAGGCTGCCCAGTGCGGCCAAAAAAAAAAAGAAGAAGAAGAAGAAATTCCATCCCCTGAGATAGCCAAACCTCTCCACAGCCTAGGCTGGTTTGTGGGTCTGAGGGGTGATGCTGTCTACCCCAGAGGTGAAGAACTGTGTGGGAAGCCAAGAAAGAGGACAGAAGTAACGTCCTTCTGTTTTGTGTCTGCACTCCTTTATGTGGCTTCCTTATTTTATTTAAAAGTATATCTTGGAATGCTCTGAACACACTTCTGTATTTTCTTCCTAAATGAAGCTAAATATGTCTGGACTAGAAAATACTGCATTGTTACTATCTAAATAAAAAGACAGAAATTAGGGACGTACCTCCTGACAAGCTCAACAGTGGTTTTTTCTGCCACCTTCAAGGTACACTGCTGTATCGTACTCAGAGGTTTCCCACCCATCACAAAGAAAGATATACTGCTCTCTGGAGGAAGAGGGGAAGAGGGGAAACACCCTTTCAGGGAAGGGCAGCTGCTTAGTGCTGTTTTCTCGTATTTATTCCCCCTTGTGACCAAAGATTATGTTTATGAGATGCCTCTCTTTTTTATTTTTCCCATTTCATTATGCTATAATCCACGAATAACCATACTGAAAGATACCATTTATAAAGCGCCTATTCCATTCCAGGATCGGTAATAAGCCCTTTCGTTTAACTTCGACAACGAGCCTTGAGCTAAGTATTATCACCACATCTGGATGATGTTAAGTCAAAGGCTCAGAGAAGGCGTGTAACACGCCACACTTCACAGTCCTAGGAGCCGCCAGAGCTGGAATTCAAACCCGCATCTCTTTGTCTACAAAACCTAAGTTCTTACCACCTCACTAGATACACCTGCCAAGAGGCAGACTGGCAGACCCGGAGTTAGCAGGATTACAGTGGCTGGTGCCAGGGACACCCCAAGACACGTCTTTCCTGGCCAGTCACGCCAGCTGGTGAGTCCACACAGCCGTATTCCCCTCTGTCTCCCCTTCCCCAAGTGGCTAGCCTGCCTTGACCCACCCGAGTCCTGACTTTGACTTGGTGAACCGACTCCAATCTCTTTGCTTCTGACATTAGTTTCTAGTTTGGGGTCTGGTTTATCCCAAATCCTCATCTCTAATCTGAGCCTAGTCAATCCTTCCCAAGTAGTTTTTCCAGTTGGTCTAGAGCCCCATCTCATGAACGCGATGCCAGAAACAATCAGCACATGTGAGCTAAGAAAGTCTTCCTATTAAAGAATTAGTGTGTGTGTACTAGACATAGATACAACCACATTATTTATTTTAAAAAAAAAACAGCTAATACTAAGATGACCCTCTAACTAGCCTGAGGATAGACCTCCCAGGAATCCTTTTGCTTCCTTCAGAGAATTCTTCACAGCCCCACACGTCTGGGGAAAACGGCCCTGCAAGATCAAACCTACTTCACACAAGCCTCACGTTTTTGCTGTTTTTCCCAGGCCTAGCTTGCCATCTACTGGCCAGAAGCAGCAGCAAGAATCCAGGGGCAGGGACACCGGAAAAGAAAGACGGGAGCGGAACCTGACAGCTGCCCTCTACCAAATATTCATGTCCTTAGATCTTCCAAGGCCCAGATCTGCTGGGCAACCATGGAAAGGCTGGGAGCAAGGCAAGTTCTCACTCCCAAGCTGCTGGCAATATCTGTGTCTCCCTAAAGAAACACTATGAACAAGTGAGTGGTCCTTGTGTACTTCATTGGCCAAAAATTTTCTTCCATTTACGAAACTACAGGGCTTCCCTGGTGGCGCAGTGGTTGAGAGTCCGCCTGCCGATGCAGGGGACACGGGTTCGTGCCCCGGTCCGGGAAGATCCCACATGCCGTGGAGTGGCTGGGCCCGTGAATCATGGCCGCTGAGCCTGTGCGTCCGGAGCCTGTGCTCTGCAACGGGAGAGGCCACGACAGTGAGAGGCCCGCGTACCGCAAAAAAAATAAAGAAAAGAAAGAAACTGCATTTAAGAAAACGCATCAGACAGAAGAGGCAAATATGAACATCCTAGAGAAAGCTCCAGAAGACAGCCCAGGAGGACTTTGATGTTTCCCAGTGTGCTGGCAGATGGCCTGGAGAACGCACAAGCCCATGGCGGGCCAGCGGACAAAGTGGTGAGCAAGCAGTTCATTGCTCTTCCCAGGAACTTGAACTTGTGAGCCCAAATTTGAAGGAATGCCAATAACGTTCTAGGGCCCAAACTAAAGCCTAATGTTAACTCTTTTACTGACCTTCAATGGAAATATTCTCTGAAAAATAATAATATCCTTGCCAAGCTCATATAAAATTAGAAATTTCTGTATTAAACATATTAAAAACATATCGCGCAAATCTGATTTCAAGGCCCACACCCTTGCAACGCCCGGAGCTTCTCAGTAACAGCAAGTCCTTCCAAACGTGACTTTCTTTTTCAAGATTTGATTTTGTTCCCTAATCTTCTCCACATCCTGAGAAAAGATGAGAATAAGGAAGAAAGATCGGCCAGCCTACCTCATTGCCCTGTGCTCTCACTTGTCAGAAACTGGCCTAATGGGCTTTAAATAAATTTTAAGTGTTGGGGTCTTTTCTCTGTTTAAAGTGCATGTGAATTTCAGGTTAATCGTGACAGATTGATCACACGTATTCATTTCCTTTCCCTCCCAACACTTGACTAAAATGACAATGACAAAATTTTAAAGATATTACCCACAAGGGCAAAGAGAATGAGAGAGGAGGCAACGGCAGACAAGGGATCCTGGCACACGTGTGAAACACTGAGCACTGGTGGACGTTACAGAGCAGTGGTATTTCCACCTAAGTGCCCACAGGGAACAGTGCTGCAGAGAAGCACAGGAATTCAGTCTGCAGAGTCGCAGAGGAGAGCCGAGTGTCTGCAGGCACCTGCAATCCAAGGCAGGTAAAGCAAGAGGTACAGGAAAAGGACTTGGTTCAAAGTCTAGAGACAGAGCTGTTAGAAGCCATTTCTCCCCAGACAACCCCATCCCCACAGAACAAGATGACTACCTTTCTCACCCACCACTGGGCTCCCTGCCCCACCCACACTGGAGACTGGGGTTTATTCTCTGGAGAAATCAAGCCTAAGAGAGGCTCAAAATTTTGGGGTGCCAAGCAGAGCAAAAAATTCCGATATAGCATCAGGCAAAAAAGAAGACTTCAGAGTGAACTCAGCCCTGCACCCTGAATACCAGCAACCAGGTTTACACATCACTATGGATTCAAACGGTGTAAACACTATTATTCAGTTCTTCAAAACTATGTCACAATCATTACTGATTTAACCAAAAATTGTGGAATATCTATAGGGAGGATTGAGGGAGGGAAGGTGGCAGAGAGAAGAGAAGACAGCAGGAGCCTAAAATCCTATCACAGAAGTCTAGAGATAAAGTGAAATTGATATATTTGAAAATAGTGGTAAAAACTTAATGTTTGTAGATATGCAGGTAAACATCAGAAGAAACCATTAAAAGAGTAGAAAGTAATTGCCTCTCAGATGAGTCAAGGAGATAGAGAAAAGGGGGGCACTGATCTTCTCTGTAAGACTTGTTGGACTATATTATTTTTAAATTATGTGCATGTGTTACTTTGATTAAAATATTTTTAATGAAAACAGCTAAGGAGCTTCATTTTGCCGAGATAAAAAAATTCCGGAGATGAATGGTGGCAATGGTTGTACAGCAATGGTAGTGTACTTAATGCCACTTAAAAATCATTTAAAAGGTAAATTTTATCTTATCTATTTTTACTACAATAAAAAATGTTAATTAAAACAGCATTTGGATGGATAAAGAAGATGTGGCACATATATACAATGGAATATTACTCAGCCATAAAAAGAAACGAAATTGAGTTATTTGTAGTGAGGTGGATGGACCTAGAGTGTCATACAGAGTGAAGTAAGTCAGAAAGAGAAAAACAAATACCGTATGCTAACACATATATATGGAATCTAAAAAAAAAAAAGAAATGGTCATGAAGAACCTAGGGGCAGGACGGGAATAAAGATGTAGACCTACTAGAGAATGGACTTGAGGACACAGGGAGGGGGAAGGGTAAACTGAGGCAAAGTGAGAGAGTGGCATGGACATATATACACTATCAAATGTAAAACCGATAGCTAGTGGGAAGCAGCCACATAGCATAGGGAGATCAGCTCGGTGCTTTGTCACCACCTAGGGGGGTGGGAGGGAGTGAGACGCAAGAGGGAAGAGACATGGGGATATATGTATATGCGTAGATGATTCACTTTGTTATAAAGCAGAAACTAACACACCACTGTAAAGCAATTATACTCCAATAAAGATGTTTAAAAAAATAGCATTTGGTAATTCAGTCAGGAATGATTGAACCGTTGACCCACTGGTGATGGTTGACCATTCGTTGCCATCTACAATATGCGGCAAGGCTAAGTGGCTTTTCTTATATACGTAAACTTACAGGCTCAAGCTAGTTGGTACAGGGCATTCATTAATTTCACTGAAAAGTTATCAAATGATACAATAAGCACATGACTGAAAATGATGAGAACAATGGGAGACAAATTTTGACCTCAAAGAGTTTAGAGTTGAACATACAGAGAAGAGCGATCAACAATGTATTGCTAGATGTAAGAATCTAAGATGTAGTCTGTGAAAAGACCTAGACGGTGTCTCATAGCAACCACTCCATGACTGCTTGTCAGTGCTGAACAGAAACTGGAAACAGGTAACTGCTCTACTGTTGGTGGTAACAAAGTTTTGTAGAAACGTAATTCTACCCAAAGGACCAGGGGAGACTTTCCAGAGGAGATGCCTTTTGAACAGAGGTTTAAAGACCATTCCAAGCAGAAGCCAGTGGCCTCCCCCAGAGGTCCAGGTTATCCAAATACACCACAAATACTGGAACTGGTGAGGCTGCCATTTAAAGCTACTACAGCTTTACCCATAAAGGCTTTGAAATAAAGTCAACAACGAATGATTTTACAGGGCAAAACAATGCTTTCTCTGACAATCTGTTACCCTGAACAGAGAGGCTGACGGTCTGAGGCAGAGCAGGGAGACAAGGGCTTGGACGGAGCAGGGTGTGGGGAGATGGAAAGGAAAAATGTTGATCAGTGGCTTAGTATTTGCTAATTCTCTTGGTCTTACCATAGAGAAGCAATTACCCTTCAACTTCACCCACCTTTCCCTAGGTTAAACAAACCAAAAACTTCACCTGAGAAAATTGCCCAGTTTTTCAAGCCACCCAACAGAAGCAAACAAGACAATTCATAAGGAGACTCAGAACACAACATTGTAAAGCAATTATACTACAATAAAGATGTTAAAAAAAAGGGGTGGGGACTCAGTAGCTTAGAGGAGAGGTATATGGGTATATGCATGGCATCACCCTCCTTCTTCTGCTAGTCTCAGAGTTCATCTTTAACTCGTGATTTCCCTACAGAGAGGCAAGCTTTTGATTTTTATTTTGATGGGCCTCCACGTCCTACACACCAAGAACATGCTTTCTAGCAAAATACTAGATCTACCACGTTACCATTAAGACCAAACAAACTGTCTGATAGAGCTCCTTCCTATGGAATTTTACATGCTTACGGAAGCACTTACCTCCAAATCATCTAATTAACCCCACCAACTGCCTTTCTCCAGTTCTGATCTGAAGAAATCTCATCATTTCAGGTATTCCTGGGAATTTGGAGAATTTGGTTTAGTTTCTCTATGGTGGAGGATCCCAAGAGCACTTTGATTCTATTACATTTCTACTGTAATGTTACTTGTGTCCTCTTTAGCTCCCCATGGAACCGTGAGCCCCTCTGAGGAGGCACTGTGTTGTATTCATTGTGAAAGGAGTAAGAGTTGATAGAAACAGAGACGCATAAAGCCGATGCTATGGTACCCTGTGTTAATGACCTCAGCTCACCCTGGAGGGCACTTGTAGGTGGTTCTTATTCCCACTGCTGTCTTCAGGCATCTCTATGCCCAGAGGATGCCATCAGGCCATGGGAGCGTGTCAACCTACTTGTATAAGATGAAGTGTGAGGATTGAATGCCCCAATGAAGGAGGAAGGTTAGTGGATAAATGTCCTGGTTTCCTGACCCTCAGTGGGACAACTCAGAGCTATGCTCCAAACAAATTTCTCACGTGGTCCCCAGCACAATGAAGATCTGGTTGTCCATGGCTCATTAGTGGCTTTCCTTGTCTTGTTCCCACAATCCCTCATAGTAATTTCTGTAACCACCTCTCATATAAACTTCCTATATGGAGTCCTTGGAAAAGCCCAATGGAAGGATCACAGCAAAGCAAATAGCAGTTCACCATTTGGAAAGCAGCTCTAACATGTTGCTAGAGGCTGAATGGCTGACCACAGAAAATCAAGAGACTGCGTGACCAGAGCTGCCATTCAGGAGCTGGGTGTGGTCAGATCCATGAAGTCCTAAGGTCAGGCAGGCACAACATGAGTGGCTGGTACAAGAGAAGTGCTACTTTTAGGACTGAGCCCAAACAGAATGGAAGACACAACAAATTGACACAAAAAGATGACCCAGACCCTAAGCTGCCAAACTCTTGTCCCTCCCTTAGTTCTTATCTATGATCCTGTGAGAGACTCCCAAACACCAGCCGATAAAGAAAGGAAAAAAAGAATAAGAGGCCTGGTTCATGGGTAGGTCATAAAAATGTACTGCTACCACAGTACAGGGCACCCCGGGAAATCCTCCAAGCAGCACACATGGTCATTAACTTTGTGTGGAGGGAGAAGCAATCAGAAGTCAGGATATTCAAGAACTCCCGGGCAGTGGCAACTGACTCAGTATGTTGGTCAGGGGCCTAGAAGGAGCAAGAGAACAATATTCAGAAATAGACGCGAGGAGGTCTGGAGAAGCAGCACATAGTTGGATCTAGGGGAATGGGCACAAAATGTAGGTCACTGTGAATCAGATCCATGTCCAGCACCAGATCATCCACCATGAGATGATGTACAGAAAGGCTCATCCCATGCATGACAGCGAGCCTCTGTCCTTGAGCACCTCGAGCGTTTACACAACAGGTTCATAACGGAGTAGTCAGAGTGGCAGGGATGGAAGCTATGCATAGGCCCAGTAGCATGGGTGCCTTCTTATTAAAGATAACTAGTTATTCCCTCTGATAAATGTTAGCAGCAGAAACTAATGTTGAGCCCTTGATATGATACATTCCAAAGGAGGCCAGGTCATCTGGCGGCAAGTTGATCTCATTGACCTCCTTCTACCCTAGAGAGGATAGTGATTCATCCTTACTAGGATTGATGTGTATTCCAAGTATGAGGTTTGCCTTCATTGCTTATGCTGCCTATACCAATACCACTATCAGAGAGTTCACGGAGTATCTGATTTACAAGTGTGGGATCCCATATAACTTCTTCTTGGACCAAGGAACCCACTTTACAGCAATGCAACAATGGACACGTGATCAGAGGATCTACTGGCCCTATCATTTACCACTCCACCTAGAAGGCTGCCTGCCTGATAGAACACTGAAATGATCTCTTTAAGGCACAGCTCATGTACTAACTTGAGAATGACACCTGATGAAGGTGGGGTGTGGCCTTCAATATGAGGTATAAACATTGAATCACAACTCTTATGAGGTCAGCGTCCCGATAGTTAGAATACACTGATCTGGGAACTAACGGGTAACAGTAGAATGACCCTCTCTCCATCACTTCCAGTGAGCCACTTGTGGATTTGTGGCTTATTGTCCTTGCAACTTCAGGTTTTGGGGGATATAGAAGTTAGAGTCCATGGGGGTGGAATACACATGCGAGGGGACACAGTATAGAATTCCACTGAACCTAGTTACCGCTGCCACTTGGCCATTTGGGGCTCCTCTATAGGAGTTCATATACTACTAGGGGTAGGCTGTGATTATAATAAGGTGGGTACCACATAATGGGGGCAGGAAGGAATATGCCTGAGAACATGGGTGATTCACTGGGGTGTCTCTTAATGCTTCCACAGCCTTACAAGGGCAAAATAACCAGGGAGTCTCAGCAGGGCAGAAGGTCTGGGTCATCCCATCAAGCTAGCAATCTACAGTGAAAATGTTAACCAAAGGCAAGGAGAATCCAGTATAAGCATCTGTGAGGGAGAGGATGAATATCATCTTAGCCTAGGGAACACCACAGCAGTGCCCTACCAACTCTCCTGCTGTTAAGTCCTTATATTAGAGATATGACTAAAAACCATGTTGAAGAAGAATCAGTGCCAGAGTGACTTAATGTGGGGCATGATGATGAGCAGTACAAGGGAGGCACCAGGGAAGATGTATCCATGCCCTGCTCTTATCACCTGACACACCCTGGAGGTCATGTGAAAATGATAATTCCCGCATGTTCCATTGGCTTCCTGCATCTCTCTGAGTCTGAGGGCTTTCTCCACCTGGGAAGTGTGCTTGGCTCTCCCATGTGGGGTAAGCTGGTAGTACCAGGGAGTTAACAACTCCGGAGTGACTCAACCAATGAGAGGCGTTGATAATGACCCCAGCTTTCTCACCTTTCGGTGGCACAATTCTGAGCTGTGTTTCACACTGTTTCTTAGAGGGATCCCAAAGAGACTGAGCCCCAGTTACCCCCAGATGTCACCCTTGATTAATGCCACCCAAATTGTTGTCTTCCTTTTCCTGTCTCACTTCCCCGTTCCTTCTGAGTTCTTCCTGGGATCACCTCCCAAATCAACTTCTTAACTCCCAAATCCTTGACTAAAGGTCTACTTTAGGGGAAATCCAGCCTAGGACCAGAAAGTGAAGGAAATGTTGATATATCCAATTAATAGAATAATATGTGGTCAATGAAAATGCTAAATATATAGGAATATGAAAAGACATATGCATTATAATGTTGACTGAAAGACAACTGTTTATTCTGTTTACAACCGAAAGCATGTGAAAACATATGCTTAGAAAGAGAATAGAGAGATTGACCACTGCTTTGTTGGAGTTGAAGGAAGAAAGTCTCTCAAGGAGGGAGACAAATAGCGTCAAGGTGCTGAGGGTTCTAATGAGAGCGTTGCTCTCAAAGTTCTCAGCAGTCACAAACCACAAGATCATCACATCCTGGGTCCTGCCAGTCCTTTTCCCCAAAGCTGGTCATTTGCTCCCAGAGAGAAGGCTGGGGAAGCTCAGCTGATTCTGTTGTGGCTTTAGAAAGCCTAGATGGGAGAAGCTAGACTAACCATGTACAACCTTTGTAAACCAACCGCAGTTTGGAAGAAAAGCTTGACCTCTGTGTTGGGATACTCAGTAACAAAACTCACTACCCCACAGACTCCGAGCAATTCTGACCCACCTTCTGAGTCCAACAGGGCAGAAGGTAACTAAGGCACAAAAAAATGGCTTCTGTCAATGGAAATCTTCCTTTTTACTGAGAGAAAACCGATTAGCGTATGTCACAGACCAGACCGTGAATGAAAAGGATTTTAAAATTTACCACATAAAAACGTAAGACAACTGGGGGGGATAAAACACACCATAAAAAGAAAGTCAAAAGCTAAACAATCAACTGGAAGAAACGCTTGTAATATATACTATGACAAAGGGTTAATATCTTTAATAAACTAAAACAGGAGACAGATGGTGAATAATCTTTATTCATAAGCTTCACCAACATATTTGAGATTGTCAGCGCTCAGCAAATATTTGGAATTCTATGCTGACCTAAGAGAAAACTTTAAATGCTTTAAGAAGTCAGCATTTATCAATGGCAGTGGAACTGCTAGATTTTGTGAAGGAATCCAGGAAAAGCATTGGCTCATTTCCATGGTTTTACACTGAGCAAAATAAGGAAAGGAAAGTGTTATGCTGGGGCTGAAGTCGTACATTTAAACATAAAGCCTTGTGACCTAGGGCTTTCCAAAAGTTAACAAAGTCCTGGCAAGCTATGGGGAAAATAAATAATAAGGAAATCATTCAATAATAGCTCTGTTTTTAATAAGCTATGATTTGACAGTTCTATAGGTTGGTTTGTTTTGGCAAGCTTGGAAATAATCACAGAATAAAATGTGAGATAATTATTTGGATAAAAATAAAAGCAACAACAAAGCTCAAGATTTCATACAGCACAAAGGAAAGCAGCACCTTGTATTCCTCAGGGACTGAAAACCACACAGAAGCAGATACCCATACTGTAATTTGAGGGACCCTAGAAGCTTCCAGTGGAGCGTGTGTCCCTAATTTCCTCCACTGAAATTCAACCTTTGAAATTCAATTCACCGAGATCTCAAAGGCCTTTGGTTTCTTATGCAAATAGCAACAAGGCTATCAATCGAAAATCTTTTGCAACTATCACCTTTTGGGGAGGGTGTTTTTCAACTTAGAGTCAGACCCCAAGGGAAGGAGAGTTGAGATGGAGATTGAGGTGAGAACCCTAAAACGGGAAGACCTGGGAGGGGGAAAATACACATTTTGAGCCATTCCAGTTGCGCCAGCCAGGCTTCCGCTGGGTATGCATACTCACAGGCACATCTGGAAGGCGTATGGCTCAGAGGAAAATGCCTCTGGACTCCAGAGTAAGGTGATTGCTAAAGTGTGATTTACTGGCTTAGATAAGGCCCACCTAAAACACATAATGGACAAGCCTAGAAGGTCTTAACTCCTCCCACTCAACCTCAGTCTTTGGGGCCTCTCCAGAGTTTCACAAACCCACCCGTTTCACAAGATGAATGAACTGCCCCAGCAGTGGGTTTCCAATTTCACCACAGCCGCTGCAGGCCCTTCTCTGTATTTGCACACCTTGCTGGGTTTTAACAGTGAGGACAATTGGTCACAGATCAGTTAGCCCCTGAGGCAAGGCAAGAAAGCTTTTCTGAGAAAAAGAAAGTCTGCAAAGCCTCCAGATGCTGACCACCACCTCAGAAGAATTGCTTTGAACTGAGCATTCCAAACAGCTGAGAATCTTCCTCTTTCTAAACCACCTCCCACCAACCCAGGGATATTCAGGCCGTTCCCATTGCCTTCTGGGGATATCTCCCTTGTTCAGAAACCAAGAACATTAAATTCGAAAGAAAACGAACATCCTTTAGCACCTACCCATATCAGGCACTGTAAAAGGTGACTTGCGTGCATTTAATCCTCAATTTATCTCCATTTTGAGTGTAGGTGTTATTGCCCCTATTTCACCAAGGGAGGAACCGGTGCTCCTAGGGCTCAAACCCCTGCCCAAAGTCAGCAACTGGGGTGGAGTCAGAAGGCAACGAAAAAACCAATCTGATTGACACAAAACCTGAGGCCTTTTCCACTTCATCACTGTACTCTTAGGTTTGTGGCTATGAAAAAAAATGCACCTAGACTGGGTTAAGGTCCACACAGGTCAACTTAATAGAGGAACTGGGTAGACTCCTAAGATCCTCACTGGGGAAGAAAAGAGGGAGAGGTGAGAAGTGGCCCCTGCACTGATTCAATAACATCGGTACATTCATTCATTCAACAAGTATTTACTGAGTGTTGTAAGTGCTAGAGGATGTTCTAGGTGCTGGGGATAGCCTGGATGGGGACAGACAAAATCCTTAGCTTCATAGAGCTTATATTTTAGTCAGGGAGAGAGATGATAAACACAAAGAAGTCATGACAGGTGGCGACAAGGGCAATGAAGAAAAATATGCAGCAGTGGGCCAAGGGGACAGGACAAGTGATGTTGGAAGGGTGGCCAGGGAAAGCCCTTTGAGGAGATGACCCTTGAGCACAGCCCTGCCTACAGTGAGGAGGGAGCCACCCACGGGGCTGGGGAGGAGGGGGTGGGCTGGGGGACCACAAGTGCCAAAGCTGGGAGGATTTCACTTGTCATGTTCCAGTAATAGGAGAGGGAGGAGTGAGGGGCAGGGCTAGGAGCTGAGGGCAGAGCACAGGCCACAGGCCGGCCCATGCAGACCCATGGAGCCACCCAGAGGATGGCTGGAAACACAGGTTGTTGGCCACCCTCAGAGTTACTGCTTCAATAGGTGGGGCCTGAGAATGTGCATTTCTACCAAGTTCCCAGGTGGTGCTCATGCTGCTGGCCTGGGGACCACACTCTGAGAGCCACTGATGTGGAGCCTTGCAGATCATGATAAGGCTTTGGATTATGTTCTCAATGTGTCAGGAAGGCACTGGAGGACTCCAAGCAGGGGATGAAGGAAAACTGTCTGTGAGGGGCAAGGGTGGAAGTAGGCAACCAGCTGGGGAGCAACGACACCAGCTCAGGCAGTGATAGTGAAGGTCTTGAACTAGGGTGGCTGGAGGGGGAGGGGGAGGGGAAATGGTCAGATTCAGAATATATTTTGAAGGTAGGACTGACAGCACTTGCCAGTGGACTGATGTGTATGAGAAGCAGAGAGAGAAATCAAATGACTCCTTCGTTTTAGAGCAACCTGCTGAGTAACGGTGGAGGCATTTGCAAAATTGGGGAAGACAAGCTTTGGGATTGGGGTTCATTTTGAACATACTGATTTTCTGAGATGCTCATTTGAATGCAAGCAGGATAGCAAGTAGGTAAATAACTTACATGTCTCAAGCTCTGGGAGAGGTCCAGACCAGAGGTATAAATTTGGGAGGCACCATTTTCTAACCAGTATGTGCAATGATATGGCTGGATGTGATCATCAGAGAGTATAAACCAGCAACAGCCAGTACTGAGCCCCGCAGCACACAAAGGAGATGGAGAAGGAACCGCCAATGAAAAGGAAAAACCCAGGAGAATATGAAGTTGTGGCAGCTAAGAGAAAAAGTGTTTCCCTGGGAAGGGAGTGACCCAGTCCTGGTGACAGAAGAGGAATGATGAGTGGCCACTGGGCTTAGCAACCCGCACATGGAGTATTTGGGTGGTGGGAGAGACAAGGCTCAAAATATATGGAGAGAGAAATGAGTCTGTGCAAAGTTCCCATTTATAAGCAGGGTGTTCATTTTCATCAACACATTGCCAAAACGGAAATTCTCTCCTGTCAAGAATATACTTGATATTGCTGTGAAGACAATTATTAACATAGGCTATTTATTTGCTTTTTTATGTGAATCATGTAAGATAGAGTTTATCAGAGTCCCTATGTTTGTTGGGTACAAACCTGCAGCAATAATACAAACGATGAAGGTAACTTTATGTCAAGTTGTATGTTTTATGTATCCCAAGTACCAATAATAGAAACAAATGTTGGTCAATTATTCTAGACGAAAGATTAAACTGTCTTTATATTCTCTCGGTAGAAAATTATATTACAGAATTTTGTCATGTGAGGAAACAGAGAACATGCAGAACCAAGAAAGGTAAGGGACAAGTTATATAAAACTGTGTCAGACACTTGAGTAATAAAAAAATTTTTTTCTGGATTTTGTAATGTTTGTGATCTCTACCAGCTTTTTAAAATTCTTCATTCGTTGTGACTTATTTTCTCATTCCACATATTTATTTTCATGCCTAGTTTTGTATTCATAATTTGATAATTTGATACTCTTACAGAGGCTTCCCCACCCAGAAAATTGTATAAGCTTCAGGTCCACAAAACCTGCATCCATCCCTGAATGGAGGGGACGGAAACCAGAATGGGATATGTTCAAGAAATGGTGGGAAGAAAAGAAGTACAGACAGCCACTATGAAAGCTCTTCAGTGGCACAGGAGTAAGGCCGGGGGGTGGGGAGCGTGGAGCGTGGAGGAGGGGTTACAAAAGGAAAGTTAAATCATGGGAGGAGTGCCTGGGAAATGACACCACAGATGTCTCACATCAATTGGAGATCCTTGGCTGTCACATCTTCTGGAGTTTTCAGTGATGGATAACAAGGGAGCTGGGAGCTTGGAAGACAGACCACACACAACTGAGCATCACCAAAGAGCCTGTATCTCCAGAATTTCTCCTGGTTCCAGCCTTACACTCTGACCTTGTGTGGGCACCAGAGAGAAAGGGAGGTTTGGCAGAAGCTGCATTCTAAATCACCTCAGGGACACAATTTCAGTGGGTTTTTAGCCATTGTTAAATGGCATTTGATTTTTGTTTAAGTAAAAGAGCCTGTTCCATCAAAATCTTATGGGCACACCCAATATCTATCAGAGATTAAAACACAGACACTGGGCTTCCCTGGTGGCGCAGTGGTTGAGAGTCCGCCTGCCGATGCAGGGGACACGGTCCAGGAAGATCCCACGTGCCGCGGAACAGCTGGGCCCGTGAGCCATGGCCGCTGAGCCTGCGCATCCGGAGCCTGTGCTCCGCAACGGGAGAGGCCACAGCAGCGAGAGGCCCGCGTACCACAAAAAAAAAACTCCCAAGAGTGGTCACTGAATTCTGATTTTTACCTGAACAGTTAGAACGTGTGATTTTCTGTGTGAATGACTCCTGGTCTTACCCATTCAGCACTGCTCCCGCCCTCACCATAACTTGTTCTGCTAACCCCAAAGCACCTCTGGCTTCCACCTAGCAGGTACATGGACCACAGTTTCAGTTCAACTCCCATTGTGTCATTGAGGAAACTGAAAATCAGTTACTCTTCAGAGCTTCCAGATCCAGCTCTGAGACCAGAGCCAATGGTCTGGAGAATCCCCAAACATTGTTCTTTCCAGTGAAGTTGTATTTTAAAACATCATAATAGAATTGACAGAAAACGATTCCTTCAGGTGGTGTAAAAAACTTCTCCAACAGGAAGAATTGAGGCTCTGTTTCCACCATGGTAATTCAGCTGATTGCTTGTACACAGCTCATGTGTGGAGTGGATAGCAATTTGCATCTATATCACGGCAGTTACACTAAACATTTACCCTTTGCAAAACGCCAAAGCGGATGCAGAGAGTTCTGCAGTTTATTTACTGCACAGCAGTACTCAGCTCAGGGGCCCACGCTCAGCACTGCCTCTTTTTATAACTGACACAATGGTGTCATCTGCTCACCAAGCTGTGTACCCCCCAAGGCAGTGTCTGTGAGGAGGAGGGTGCCTCTTCTAATTCACACAAAAGCACCCCATGGACTAGCAGTGGCCCCCACAGTGAAAATGGCTTACACGGTTTATCTTAATCCTCAGTTAGTTACTGCAACCTTATGAGGTGGCTCCTATCACGCACACTTCACAGCTGAGGAACCTGCCTCGCTATGGGTTTCCCACATTACACAGCCAGTAGGTGGTAAAGCAGGAATCGAACCCAGGTCTGCAGTGCCTAAGTATCTACAAAGATGTTCTGGTGCAGACGATGAAAAGCTGTATGGTTACCAGTGTCAATCTGACCTCACAACATTAACATACAGTCCCAGGGAGAATAGTCGCCGTGGGATCTTCCCCAAGTCCCCGTATGCCCCTTCCTCTCAACTATGCTCCAAAATAAGCATGTAAAAATGAAACCAAGTAAATTGGAAGGCTGTTGCATTAGCTATTTCATTGTGAAACATCACATATAAGAAAGCACATAAAACAAATGTATGTGCCACTAGAGATGATCATGCTAAGTGAAGGAAGTCAGAAAGAGAAAGACAAATCCCATATGATATCACTTATATGTGGAATCTAAAATATGACACAAATGAGCATATCTACAAAACAGAAGCAGACTCACAGACATAGAGAACAGACCTGTGGTTGCCAAGGGGGGTGGGGGGAGGGAGAGGGTTGGACTGGGAGGCTGGGGTTAGTAGATGCAAACTATTACACTTAAGATGGGTAAACAACAAGGTCCTACTGTATAGCACAGGGAACTATATTCAATATCCTATGATAAACCATAATGGAAAAGAATATAAAAAAAGAACGCACATATGTGTATAACTGAGTCACTTTGCTGTAGAGAAGAGATTGGCATAGCATTGTAAATCAACTATACTTCAGTAAAAAAAAAAGAACAAACAAATGTATAGTTTAAATAAGAAAGTGAACACTCCTATAATCACCACCTAAGTCTAGAAATCACCAGCACTTCCGGAGACACCTTCCTATTAGTTCCTTTTTATCATCTAATTCAAGATACTGGTCTAGCTAGAAAAATAAAATTGTTAAATTACAATGAAAAAAATTCATTTTTCTTTGAACATACTCTATTGATAGGACATTTGAATAAAGGAGAACAACAACAACAACAAAATGGAAAACAGAAGAAAAAAATCTTACTTCCTCAATCTACCAAGATCAAACGAGAATCTCATGTTATTGAAGGGAGCCAACGAGTATATTCCACTGTGTGAGAGAATTATAGAGAAACCCAGGGGCTTCTAGAGAAACTGGGACTTTGTGACATTTGCTCCCTGTTTGTGAAAGTAGGAGGGAATTAATATTGTTTATACACCAGGCATACATTACTTCATCTAATCTTCACAAACTCTACAAAATAGGTATTTTTTAATCTCCCAGGTGAAGAAACGGTAGTTTGAGGGGTTATGACACTTTGCGGAGGTTACTCCCTAAAAAGTAGTGGATCTGCGAATTGAACTTGTCTACCTCGTTCCAGAGTTCTTTACATCTCACCACAATCCCTAGGCAGTGGGTCCAGAAAGCATGCCAAATGAGGACATTGTTGCCAAAGTCCAGGAGACCAACTGAGTCAGCAACACTGACAGGAGGCAGGGAGGTGGGGAGAATTTACCACAGAAGCCATTATTCTTTATGATTTATTAGGCTTTCAGAAGTGGGACGGCGAATTGCTGACATGATTTTCTGGCGCACTTTGATGAGCAGTTGAGGATACCAAAAGGACCCTCTATCTAAATTATCTCTCTAACCCACTATTCTATCTTTTTTTAAAAAAATTAATAGCTCTCCTTTTAAAATGAATTGCCTAGTTGGGGAGAGCAAGGGTCAAGAGCCCTGGGAAACTGCAGCTTAGTTTTGAGAAACTCTTGAGACATCCAGTGTCCATGGCAAGTAGGCGGTTATATAAATGGATTTGGGACACAGAGGAGAGGTACAGGCTGGAGAAAATAAACTGTGGAACCATGACTGAAGGCACGTGCAAAGATGCGAGCACCTAAGGGATTAGGATAATCCCCAGGGCTCCACTATGTTCCTAGTGTTAATCAATTAATAGGCTGGAATTGGAAAATCCTGAAACACCAAAAGCAAACACAGATGGTCCAAAATGACTCAAGATCCTCTCCCAGAATGTCAGTAGGAGAAAAATGCAATCATCTGGAGTCTCTATTTTTCCTCTAAAGACTTAACTGTTTCCAAGAGATCTGATCTCTTCAAATTTAACTCATTTGCAATCTAGTCTCTTAGTACAGGAGACCAGGATAGGCAGCCTAATTTCAGTTGTCTTTTTACAGTAAGAACCTAATCCTTCAGTCTGCGTTTCTTTGTCATACTGCACCCATCTCTTCTATTAATACAAGCGTAGATTCCTCAGATGTCTAGATCCAAACCTAAAGTCATCTAACTGCCAAAGGCTGTTTCATGTCCCTATTCACGGGGAATCTAGGTTGGAAAGACTTGGAAATATCGTTAGAAAAATGATCATCTGGGCAAAAAAAATGTCAAACTCATGGGCCAACATAATCCAAGAATATTAAAAGCCATAATTTAAGTCCAGGTGAGTCAATTACATTCCTAGATAAATTAGGAACTGATGCAAATGATTCAAATAATAGCCCTTTATTTCATTTACCTCCCTCATCAAAATATTTTGGACTATCTTCGATGTGATTATTTTGTTTAAATCAATACTTTTTTTTAACTTCAGTTGCCCCTAAATTAAACTATACATCAGTGGAATGCCAACATATAAAGAGAAGGAAGTTAATATAGACTGGAAACCTTTCTAGTTTCACAAATAACCTTTTAAAGTATAAAGTAATTTTACTAACTACATACAAATGAACTGTGGACAGGTTGGAAAACTGGAGAGAAGTGGTTGTGCCGTTGGTTGAATTAAAACTGATGAAACAAAAAAGTCTTTGGAGGAGTTAGGGAAATGATCTCAAAGAACTCAACTGAGACTATTCACAGATTAAATTAAAATCTTTTCTGAAGCAACTTACATTTTAGGGTAAAGGGAAAAGGCAAAGGGTACTGTAGACTAAGCAAATAATAAAGACAGATTTGGGCACTGTCACTAAGGTACACACATATCTAATAATGGCAAAGCAAGGTGCTACCGAGAATAAATCTAAACTTTGTAGATGACGAGATTTTCCTTAACTGTAATCTAATAACTCCATCCACTTTAGAATTGATTATATAAATCTGAAAATTGCCTGTGAAAAAGATTTCTTACCACCAGATTCCTTGCTAAACCATCTGCATTACAAACTTCACGGGTATGGTTTCTCTCGAAAATACATAAAAGCTGAGTCTACTAAAGATACTGAAAAGATAGAGAACTTCTCATCTTCCCAACTGACAATACATCTCTTCAAAACTCTATGTGAGCACTGAAAAACTCAAAGGCTTTCAGAGGCAGGGCAAGTCACAAAGGTGAGAAGTGATCCTGAAATGGAAGGGTACATGCCCTGCCCCAAAGCAGAAAGGCGTTCAAATTCCAGATTTGTTTTGTTTACAAGATAGGTATTTTTCCCATTTACAGTTGAGGAAACAAAATATACACAGGTACATTCCTCCTGGAGTGGCCACTTTCAAACCCACGTACCAAGGATATTCTTCGAAGCATTATGTACAAGAGACTAGAAAATCTAATGATCCAACAATTAAATTCTACTCAGTCATTTAAAACTTGTTTTCTAAGAGTTAATGATAGAACCTATTTTTTCAATTATTGTCATCATTTTACTTGCAAACATTCCTCAGTATTTAAATGGGTTTAATAGGAAAGTTGGATACTGATTCAATAGTTAGATTTGGGGATAAGTTTTGCATTCAAATCCCCCTCTGCCACCAATTAGCTTTGAGATGCTAGGGAGGTTATTTAATCTCTAAGTTTCCTCACCTATAAAATAGGCTAAATGATACACTCTTGTGAATGTTACGAGAATTAAAATAAGATCTACATAAAGCAATATGCATAAGTTCCTATAATACAGCAGTCAACAAATGATAATAAATAAATTCTAACGAATCTTTTGGCTAATCGTGGCTATATTTTGCAATTACCTCATTCTACTATTACCAAGGACCAAGGGTTAGGATCAAGCAAATTCTATATAAGACACATTCTGGCAGATATATGTTGAGATTGGCTGGTTTGTTTTAAATAGATGTGTTCTATAACCCCTACACTTAATTTGGGACGTCCAAACTCACTCTATTATACTGTATGACCCAGTATCTTGGAAATTTCAATTGAGTGTTTACCCAACTGCCCGAGCTGATTCAAAGCTTTTTTAAAAGATAATTTTGGCCTTACCTGTCAATCTCATGAGGCCAACCTCAGATGACAGTTCCCATTCCAGTTGAGCTGAGACTGCTAAGTTTTCACTGCAAACTTTATGCTGTCATACCTCCTCTCCTGGCTCCCCAGCCATACACGCACAGAGGAACCGTCCTGCTCTCTACAGCCCGGCTACTCACACTGTGATCTATGGGTGAGCACTGTTAGCTTCACCTGGAGCTAATTAGCAATGCAGAGTCTTAAGCTCCTTCTCAGCCCTCCTGAATAAAAATCTGCATTTTAACTAGATCCCCAGGTGATCCATGTGCACGTTAACACTGGAGAAGCACTGCCCCACAGTACCTGCTGCTTTTTAATTAACAAGATCATCAGCGGGTTCCAGGAGCCACTGAGAGATACACAGTGAACTGAGTTTATGAGACCCTGAAGAAGTGACACAGACTACATGTCCTTTTCCTTTGTGTTTTATGTTCTCTTGCTCATTTTTATGTAACAGCAAAGAAACACACCTGGACCATATTATCGTGACCTCAGAGAAAACTGAATTATCTGACTGGCTGAATTATACCTCAAGTTAATTATTCATATACAATAGTTTCCCCCTTATCCACAGTTACAGTTTCTGGTTTCAGTTACCCACAGTCAACCAGAGTCCAAAAAATATTAAATGGAAAATTCCAGAGATAAACAATTCATGAGTTTTAAATTGCGCACCGTTCTGAGTAACATGATATCTCACGCTGTCCTGCTGCATCCTGCCCAGGACCCTCAACCATTGACATTGTCCACTCCTGACACCCAAAATCAACCACGATATGATCATGGCTTGATGATCCAGGATCACCCAAAGCAGATGATCCTCCTTCTGTCATATGGTCAGAAGATCAATAGTAGCCTAATGATATTCACAACACCTGCGTCACTCACGTCACTTCATCTCATCATGTAGGCACTTTAACATCTCACAACATCACAAGAAGGATGAGTACAGGTAAATATAAGATATCTTGGGAGACCACATTCAGGTAACTTTTATTACAGGATAGTGTTACAAATGTTTTATTTTATTATTGTTGTTGTTAATCTCTTACCGTGCCTAATTTATAAATTAAACTTTATCATAGGTATGTATGTATAGGAAAAAAACATAGTATATATAGGGCTCAGTACTGTTTGCAGCTTCAGGTATCCCCAGAGGGTCTTGGAACATATCCCATGTGGATAAAGGGGGACAAAAGGGGACTACTGTACCTCTGCAGTTTGGTTTTGGACATTAAAAGCAAATAACATCAGTTGAAAACTCTGAGTCCCCTAGTACAATTTTGTATTCAAATATATTCCCATCATTTGTAAAAGATATCTTATGAGGTTAAACACTATTTTCAGAAATGCTATTTAAAAGCAGAATGTATATGTGAAGTCACCATATAGTGAGTACTTACTATATACAAGACACTGTGCTAACTATTTTGTATACATTATCTTATTTACCTAAGTACACAGTGCTAGAACTATTTTACAGATAAGATGAAGCTCACAGATTATGAACTTGTCTAAGATCACACAATTGTTAAATGACAAACCTCAGATATAAATCCAAACCAAAACTTCATACTAAACACTACTGCTCGGTCCATGTGATCCACAAAATTCTGAGACTGAGCCATATAGGCAGTAAATGCTGTGAGAATTCCTGCAGTCAAAAACACATCAAATATCTAATTTTGCTTAATGGAGTATCACCAAAACTTATTTGCTCATGGAGTCCCCTCCTTTCCCTCAAGCCTATAAACTACTGTTAGATCACCCTTTAGACATGTACCACAATGTAATAACCTTTACAACATTTTTTAAATGTTTTTAGAACTCCCTGTCACTCAACATTTTTAAGGCATATTAGGGACGCTCCAAGAAGGAATTCAAATGCTTACATGTCAAAGATATGGGCAGAACTGGTAACCCAAGAAATTTTACCAGGAAAATAACTTCTGGAATACAAATATTTCCACTTAGTCAGATGTGCTTTGTTTAAAAAATGGAGGGACCATCTAGGATACAAAGAATCCAAATGGGAAAACAAATTAAGGTGTCATACAGCACCTTAAAACACTCAGATTTTGTAAAATACTGAATCTACTCACCAAATACAAGTTCAATTTACCATTGATTTTCCAAAAAATATCTTCTACCAAACAAAGTACATCTATACACTATGCTATAGCACCATCATTTAAAATAAACAAATAAAACCTTAAGAGTCAAGGAGGGACTTCTCTCGTGGCACAGTGGTTAAGAATCCACCTGCCAATGCAGGGGACACGGGTTCAAGCCCTGGTCCGGGAAGATCCCACGTGTTGCAGAGCAACTAAGCCCCTGTGCTACAACTACTGAGCCAGCGCTCTAGAGCCCGCAAGCCACAACTACTGAAGCCCACGTGCCCTAGAGCCCATGCTCTGCAACAAGAGAAGCCACTGCAAGAAGTCCGCGCACTGCAACAAAGAGTAGCCCCCGCTCGCTGCAACTAGAGAAAGCCCACACGCAGCAATGAAGAACAAACGCAGCCAAAAATAAATAAAATTTTTTTAAAAAACTTAAAAAAAATGAGTCAAGGAGTTATTTTCTAGAGCATTATAAAATGAAGATCTGAAAAAGATTCTAATTATATGGATTCACCATTCCCAAAATAATACTTTATCTAGTTTCAAGATGGCAAAGTCCTATCCACCTCCTCCTCTTGAAAATCACCCCCAAAATGAACAAGAAACTGAAAAGCAAACTCAACTACAGTGCACCTAGGAGACATTATAACTGCAAACTATAATGAAAAGAGAACAGATGGAGGAATGGCAAATGCCTTAGCAAAGGAAGGTCAAATCTAAATGTTTGCAGAGGGAGAAGCCCATGAGAAGCAGGCTGATTAACTCACACAGACCCCAGATGGGCTCAGGAATTGCAGGGACCATGTACCACAAAGGCAGAGATGAGTCACTGGGCTGAAAACCAAGGGAGACTCAAGGTGCTGGGATCCAGCAGTGATAAAAACTGGGTAAAAATCCTGCCCTCGTGAAGCTGCATTAGAGGATGCAGGCAAAAGTTAAATTTAAAAGTGCTTTGGAAAACAAAGCAGGGAATGAAAAGTATTGGGGGGGTGGGCACAATTTAAATAGGATGGTACCTGGTTCTCATTGAGAAAGTGACATCTAAAAAAAGACAAAGGTAGGGAAGAACGTGTAGATACCTGGAACAGCAGGAGTAGTACGAAATGTTTCACTTTTTTTCAAAAGGCTTATTCTGATTTTTTAATGGAGAAAAAGTAACGGTGTGAGGGCTTGAGGTATAACATTGTTAGCCCTCACTCATATCTGGTTGTCTTCTTCCTGAGCACTCAGAAGATAACACACCCATGCCTATTAGTTAGCACCATGCAATTAGTTCTAGCCAATAAAACATGAATGGAAAGCATGTGCTGAGGCATTATTATCTGCTGGGACTCCTCCATGCTCTTTTCCTGCTGTAGTAACTTTAGAAACCGTGAGCTCGGAAGGTGGTGTCACAGAATATAGGGATCCTGATCCCTGTATCATCAGTGGAGGAGAGCTTTACTGATCTACAATAGATTTTGTGAGAACAAGAAATAAATTTTGGTTAAATCCAGAGGTTTCAGGGTTTACTAGTAGTAGAACTTAGCTATCCAACTAATTCATGGCTAAAGAAAGAAGACCTGTTAGGAAAATATTATAATGATCAGGTTAGAATGTTGGTAATGGTGGAGGTGGGAGAAGCTGGATTCTGAGTATTCTGAAAGTCGAGCCAACAGGGACTGTTGGAAAATTAGTATATATAAGAAACAGTTAAACCCCACCCTTTCAGTTTCCCAGCTCCACCCTATATTATCAGATGATGACCCTCCCTTCCACCTTTCTCCTCTCCACCTGAGCCTCTACCACTACCACCACCAATCACTTCAAAAGAAGACAGAAGAGAAAGTCTCTGAAGAAAACTGCAAGAGTTCCTTATTCAGGGACAGTAAGTCCTCAGTTCCTAAGGACCACTATTCCGACAGAAGATTGAAGAACTCTTCTTTGGAGAAAAATGAATATCCCCAGAAGAAAGACCTGCAGAGTGATTTGGGGGATCTGGGGGCTGGAATCTAACAAAAGCCACCTCATCACTTGATTAAGTGGTAGTGAAGTCCAATAGTCAATAATCAGCCTTTAGTGCTTCAATCTTTAATAGAAATAGCCCAAAACATGCAAACAATTGAGAAAATGCTCTAACAGGGAAGTCAGGAAAAAAGAGTGGAAAACTCAAAGGAATAAAGTAACAAAGGGAGGAAAAAAATTTTCAGAAAAATAATTTAAAGTCTAAGAGTAGTAAAAAAAAAAAATACCGCATCAGTGAAACATGAACAGGATGCTATCAAAAAGAATAAGAATATGAAGTAGTCTAATAGTCACTAGTAAGACAGTTGCAAAAAGGTAGTGATATGAAATTAAGGGAAAGAAATCACCAAAGAAATAATACAAGAATGCTTCCCAGAACTGAAGGAAATAACCAAATTTCCAAAACATGGAACAGGGGAAAATAACACACACTAAGAAACATTACATATTTTCAAAACAACAGAGAGAAAAACAGAAGCTAAAAGCTTCCAAAGAGGAAAAACAGGTCAGAAACAAAAAAATCAATAATCAAAATGGCATCAGACTTTAATAGCAAGACTGGGTGCTACGACACAACAGAACAATGCCTTGAAAAATAGGAAAATGATTTCAAACGGTTAAGTGGGAGGTTAGAATAAAGAAATTTTAGAATGCAAGATTTCCAAAAATTCTACCTTCTCCAAACCTTTTCTCAAGATACTTACTGCAGAATATGCTCACTAAAACTAGGGCATAAACCAAGTCAAAGTAAAACATAGGATCCAGGAAATGAGGTTCAACTCAGAAGAGAAGGATGGGTTATTCCTGGCATAAGGGCAAAGGGAAGCTGAGGAACCAGCTAGTAACAAGCTGAGGAACCAGCTAGTCCATATTGGAACAGGATGACAAAGAGCTCTAGGAGAGGTTCCCCAGGAAAAATAAAAACATAGAAATATGTTTGATCTGTGAAAATGCCACATTAGAGGCATTTTATAGAGCTTTTGGAAGATGTAGGACAACTTAGCTAGAGAGCCAAAGAAAATTATGTAAACAAAATAGGCACTTATTAACTCCAAGGGAAAAAAAAAGTTGTACAAGAAAGGTAGACATAACAGATCTACTTAGCTAAATATTGAACAATATTTACTTAGAGAGTTAAAATCCATTATAAGATGTTGGTAAGTAATGTCTAAAATTATTAGGAGAAAATGAACATTACTATAAATGCAGAAAAAACAAGTAAGAGTTAATGTCACTGACTCTAGGGAACTGGAAGGGGTAGAGGTGGGGGATTGGGTGGCCTCTGTTTTTTGGTATGCATATTTTACCATTATTTGACTTTATAAACCCTGCATTTATTATTTTGGAGATATATAGATATACTATATAGATATTACTTAGAAGAGATAAAATACTTTTACAGCAGCTAACAGTACTCACCACTCTACCAAGGAAAGAAAGTTAGAAAATCAATGTTGCTCCAATAGTCTGAATAACACATGACAGGTGTACTATTCCAAAGGACGTTAGCTCTGTGCTTAAAAGACTTAAGGTCTTTTAAGGAGACCAAGACTTAGAAAAAAAGAAACCAGATCTTCAGAAGCAGTCATATGATCTGGCCAGTGAGCATAGATTCAAACTCATCTGAACCACATTCCAACATAAACAAAGCCAAGGAATTTTTTTAGGTCTTCTAAAAGCATGCAGTATGGCATTTGAAAAACTAACAAATCACTGCGTTCAGATAAGATAAACAAAGGAATATAGGGAAAAAAAGTATGTTTTATTATCCACAGGCAGTCAGACTATATAATTCACTTATGGCACATTTCAATTTTATTTTGACAGTATGTTACAAACTTACTTCTACATGCAGGCATCAGTCTGGCCAGAACTTTAAGGGCACTTTTTTCTTAACCATAACACTTATTCTTCTCTATCCAAAGATATTTCCGACAAGAGATGGCAAACTCAGAAAAGAAGCAACTCCATTAGTCTCAAAGATGAATGATCTCAGCATAGAATGCCCAATGGGGAAGAGAAATACTAAAAAAAAGAAAAAAAAAAAAGCTAAAAGGAAAAAGTGCATTAGCTTTCTAACCCCTTTAGGAATCAAAATCATTCCTTTCATTTTTATGTGTTTTAGCATTTCAGAATATTATAAATACCCTCATTTAAGCAGCCAGCCAGCACAATGGCCCATAGCCTCCCTTCATTTCCCTCAAATACACCAAACTCCTCCCCAGTTGTGCCAGTTATTCTCCCTTACGCCACCCGCACAACCACCACCAGATCCCTGCCTTCCCATCTCTGCCCCCAGGAAGATGATCCCTGCTGTGTGCATCTCTAGAGAGCGCTTGCTGGCTGGCTGCCAGTTGGGTTTGGTCAACAGGCAGCCCCAGCAGATCAGGTGGAGGATCTTTCTTTCTGACTCCCTCCCTGTCTTGGGCACCACATCTTTGGCAACCGCTGCATCCCATGGCAACCCTTCCTTCCTGTTCTCACTCTCCCTGAGATCTAGTAACACTATTTCCCCTTGACCCCCTTGCTCTAGAGGCGGTAATGGCTTTAGGCTGTGGCTAGTCTATCCAGCCTCTCACCACTGCTTGTTTCTTCCTTTCAGGCTGCCCATATCTCTAAGCAACTCTTAACTTCTTTTCAATTGAACCAGCTAGGGTAATTCTATTACCAGCCAGAACTCTGACCAATTCATGATCTCAAAGCCTTTTTGCACTTCATGTTCACTATACCTAATGTGTTCTTCACTTAGCCCTTTTGTATACTGGCTCCTTAGAGATCAGGTGTCAAACTCCTATCACCCTGCTCAGAGGGGCTTCCCTGACCACCAAATCTAGTATTAGCTCCCACCTCAAGCACTCTCTTATTCCCTTCCATTTTTATCATCTCTCTTTCCTAGAAATTAAGCTCCTAAAAGTAGGAGCCTAACTAGGCTGTCTTGTTCACCTTTTACCCAGTGTACAGCATGGAGTCTAATAACAGCAGGAGTTAAAGACTTCGTGTGAAATGACGTGGTTTCAAATCAAACTTAAAAAAAAAATTCCTTCAAGTTTAATTTTTAAAGCAAAAGAGTCCCAAGACAATCTCCAACTCTTATGGGATGTTATTCCCATAAGCAGGTAAAACTCATTTAAAATGAATGTAAATGTTTGGTAGAACATAATTTCTTAAGAATATTCCCGCCTATAACACTAGTTCTCGATTGTTTTCTGTAGCAATCCAATAATTGATTATATTCCCACATGGGATACACTGTCAGGGTCTATCAGATAACGGGGACTAGTCCAAAGATTTAACAGGCTCAGATGGTGTTCAATCCCCCAAAGGTAGCTCTAATTCCTACTACTTTCAAGAAAGCAATTGTGAATATGAGAATTAAGTTATTATACAGTATCATAGGGATATGCATGAGTCAACTCTTATTTATTTTAAAATTAAGACCCATCAAGCATTTGTAACAATTCACTGCAATTCAAACTTAACTACCAGAGCCCCATAACCCAAGAGTATGAATGTGAACTAAAGGGCCACTCATCTAAACCAAAATCTGTCCTATTATGGATCAGAAAAGAAATATTAGACAAACGGATCAGTTTAGACAGTTGATCCTTCTACAACACAGGTTTAAACTGCATAGGTCCACTTATACATGGATTTATTTTCAGTAAACATGTTCTACAGTACTACACAACCCCCGGTTGGTTGGATCCTCAGATGTAGAACCGAGGATGCAGAGGGCCAACCATAAAGTTATACTCGGACTTTCAACCGCAGGCAGGGTGGACACCCCTAACCCCTGCATTATGCAAGGGTCAACTGTAAATTAGTTTCATGTTACGCTTTTCTAATGATCATCTCCACAAGAATTAAAGCTAGTAAATGCCCAAAATAATTTTATATAGAACTTTAGCTCTAAGTTAATATATTCAGTCAAACATCTTTTCATAAACTGTTCTTATTTTCCATATAAACACAGAGAATTCCTGGAATGTAGATTTCTATAATTATACTTAACTTACTTTCAGCTTTTATTAAAAATGAAAGAAGTCCAAGAGAACAATTTATATGCAACTATACAATGTTTAAGTGGCTTTCCTATTCCTGTTAAAGCTTTATATTTAAAATGTCTACATAATATGTGCTTCACAGGCTTGGCACTATCGAAGTTTACCACACATGTGACTTTAGCAGCTTTATTGCACAATGATCTACGTTAACACTGCATATTTGTTTAGTTCACCCTATGTCATAAAGTGCTATTCATAGGTGGGAAAGGAACAAAGCTTACTAAACACTGAAATTCTCCATGATATTTCCTACCTCAGTCCGGGAAAAGAAAGCTAATTTAGTGCTACCAACCTGAATAGCAGATTTCCATTTATATATATATATAACCAGAAAGAAAAAAAAAAAAACAGATCTAAGAGTTTTGTTTAGTCAATTAAAATATGTCAAAAGAATTCCAAGATGATTAATGTTAAATGCCTAACAGTCTAGTTTCTGAATACTCTAACTTAAAAAAAAACTAACCAATTTAAATAAAAACACCCAAGAAAGAATCTTCCAAAAATGAAGATAAAATTTAGATAAAATGAGATTCTTCAAATTCAAAGAACTTTTAACTTTAACAAAGGGTACACACAATCGTTATGATTTTAATTATTATTCCTAAACAATTAAATTTGTATTTTTACTTGCTTATATGACAAATGCTTACTACCAATGAGTCATAGAAAATGCCATACAACTGACCAGATAGTTACTTCACATTTTATAATATGTTTAATGACACTAAAAATGTATCAAGAACTTTTCAAACATGCGAACATAAACCAGAACAATCTGATATATAATATTTGTGCCAAAGAATGAAAATTACAAGACACAAAAAGAAAGCAAAAGTATATGACAATTATCAGTGTATCTTCACTAATATTTATGAAAAATAATTATTTGATATAAGCTCAAATATTTTCATAGAGGAACTAAAAAAAAATTGAAGAAAAAAAATTTCCCAAAAAATCATATGAAGTGAAAAGCTTCGTATATTAGCCAAGAATTTTGTGTTTCCTGCAAGAAACCATGTTTCCTACACATGCAAGTATGGGCATTACAGCTAAGAGAACTCTTAAAAATGTCCTTAAGAATACAGTTTGTGGTCTTCAAAAAACAAAACAGTAGTATTCATTTTCCAGGCAATATATTCTGAATATTAAATACATAATTTTTCACTTAAATATACTACCGTTTCTATGGCCTTTTTTTACCTATCTATACCTTTGTTTTCCCATTAAAAATGAATGCACAACACAATGCTTAGTACTAATTTCTATCCAGAAGGCATTTAAAAAATATCTTCTCTTAGGACATAAACATGATACAAAAATGAAAAACCAAACACAAAAGAAGCACAATAAATACTTTTGTATCCCTTCCCGCAACCCCGAAACAGGAATGTAAGTATCAGCAACACAAGCTGACATAAATAAATTAGATTTTCCGTGCATAAAAAGATAATCCAGCTAACCATTTCAGTGTTAACTATGAAAAAGTACCTTTTTCCCGGTGTTTGTAAAAGGCAGGAAGGCTGTTTAGGCTTTTGGTTTTAAGAAGAAACATACACAAAAAACAAGTGTGGCGACAGGATACTTAGATGATATGTAATGAGTTACAAAGGTTAACACCAAGGCATTATTTTGCTCACATTTTTTATCCTAAGTCACATCAGATGCTTAAACTACATGGTCTCTTGGTATTCTAGATATTTTGCTGTGATGGGTTCTTCAAGCTGAATTCCTCCACTGCCCATTAATGCAAATGCTGGGTACATAGTATGCGAACAGTCCACTTGGCGCTCATAAAGGCATTTCATGTGATCCATATCATAGAAACCCACTTTGCCTTTATCATAGTCGAGGAAAACCCCTATACTTGTTGGCATGGGGAGAACTCGGTTTTCAGGTTCATTAGAAGAAGTAGGTGACTTGGGAATAAAAAATTTCTTCATGCCTATAGTAACTAACGTAAAGGGTTGTGAAGAATCAAAACAGGTATCCTCACTTCCGCTGTCATGCCCACTGTCTTGCTCGTATCTAAAATGCAACACAGACAGACAAAGCAGAATCTTATCTGTATCAGCACAGGCTTTCAAGTAGCTTCAAGACATTTTCACAAGATAGTATATATTGAGTTAAAATTAAAATCAATTGTACATCAAAACCTTTCTGGTAAACCATAATCAATTAAAAACAGAAGGACTACACATTGCCACTTAGAATTACACCACAAACTCAGCCCCAAATTCTGCCATTAAGTAGCATCCATTTTTACCTATATTATCTGAGAACCTAAAAATACTAAGTTTGGCCTAACAAAAATAAAACAGGGGGAAGGGAACTGAAGGGACTTGACAAAGATTAAATATTCCTAGCACAAAAATCGTATATAAAACAATTAAAAACCAAGACAGGCCCCCTAATCCAAGGAATTATCAGACTAAGTAAAATAAATGGGCACTGCAAAATAATGCAGGAGAAAAAAACATGTTTCATTCTCCTGCTAAGAACTATATCTACTGGTTGGGAGCTCTACATGGATCTATGATGCAAGCAAGTATTATGAAGGTTTTTCTTCCCCCCTTGATTATAAAACAGTAACACCTTGAAGAAAATTTTGATACAAAGTTCCTTCCATTTTTTCCCTATGCATGATTGCTTCTTATATATTTGTGATAATACTACATCAACAACTTTAATCGGGTCTTTTCACTTCTAATATTTCTCATGTTGTAAACTTTTTTACCATTATTAATAATAATCTACCAAGTAGACATGCCACTATGTTTAAGGGACTATTTCCCTATTTCAATTTTCGCTGTTATTTCAATTTCTCATCTTGGTGCAAAAAGTTTTTCCTATTACTCAGATTGTTAATCTGGGATTTCTGTAGACATAAATGGTCAAAAATTACTTGACTGGACTAGTGCACACTATACCATCTAACAAAAATAAACTGTACAGTCTCCATTAAGTAGTCAAACTCAAGAAACTGGAATTCTCTGCCATGGAAACACGTTTACCATGACCCAATTTTGTAAGTACTTACGGGACAGTTTAAAGAATTGTATCCTTTAACAAAAGAACAACTTAATATCAATTGTGAAATATGGCATTTAGAGGCATTTCACTATTTATGCAATTTTATCACATCATTAAGGTACCTGATTGAAAGACTTTGAAAATTCTAAATTGCGAAGCTATATCATAATCAAGAGGTGTACCCAAAACAGACTTACTTCCTCACAGCATGAGAAATTAACTGCTGAATCTCATTATTCACTGTGTGAATACAACACAGCCTGACTCCTTTTCTTAGCCAGCTAGCTACATAAGCACAGCCAAAACACCTGAGTCTAAGAAATGTATACTCTAAACACTAAATACTCTAAATGCAACAAGTAAATCCAAGTCTATTTTCAGTCTCACCTTTGCTAAACCAGGATGTTTACTTCCTAAAGAACTAAAGAATTATCAGTAGAAGAATCTACCTTGGACTAACTGTATCCCGGGGAGTCCGGAGCCATTCTTGTAGTTTATCACTGGAAGCAACTCCCACTTTTACCAGGTATGAATATGGTTCTACACGGAAGGCCCAAAAGTGCTTCCCTTTTGTGATTCCAACATCTCCAATGATGTAGTCTAAGCTTGTGTAGTAACCCACTTGGATCCGCTCTGCAGCAAGCAGAAGATTAAATCCAGCTCTGCTCTCTACATGGTCTCTCTTCAAGTTCAGCAAGAGGTGTTCATTATTGTAGCCGCATTTTTCATCAAAAAGGAAACTGAAAACTGTAAACAGAGCAGAAAATTAGTCTGCAAATTGTTAGCATTTCTACAATCTATGGTTAAATTTAACAGGTTTTTCAAATAGAAATTACTAAAAAGATACAGGAAGAGGAATATCTCATTCTACCCTACACAAACTATGACAAAACAAAACCCCAACTTAGAAATAATTTCCAGTAAATTCTCTGTACCTGAAAATCTTCAGAAATTTCAAAGCAGAAGAAACATTTTAAATGCATGAGAAATTTATGAATGCAGTTCCTTGGAATAGATATAGCAAATCTATCCTAAGTATTTTACACTCTTGAATCTGTCCTTTTATCCCTAAAATAAGCGGCTATACATTTTCAAAAATATCTGTGTATTTTATTAAAATTTTATTCCAAATTTTATAAATATGGAAACTATTAGCAATTTTAATAAGGTCTTTTCCTTATCAATCAAGATGGCAGACATGAGAAACAGTGTACAGTGTTAAAAAAAAAAGCACAGGCTTTGGGTTCAGAGAGACCTGGGTTTGATGCCTGGCTCAAGCATTTAACTAGAGTTTAACCTAAACTTTGATTTCCTCAACTACAGAATGGAGATAATGTTGCCGGTGAATTTAACGTTCTTTCTTCCTCGCGAAAGAATTTGGAGAATTCCAAATTCAAGAAGTGGATTTATTTAGAGAGAAACACACTCCACAGACAGAGTGTGGTCCATCTTGGAAGGCAAGAAGCCTTGGGAGAAACACACTCCACAGAGTGTGGTCCATCTTGGAGGGCAAGAAGCCGTGGGAGAAACACATTCCACAGACAGAGCGTGGGCCACCTTGGAAGACAAGAAGCAAGAGGCCTCGAAATAGTTTAGTGGTTAGTTTTTATGGGCTGGATAATTTCATAAGCTAATGAGTAGGAGGATTATTCCAATTATTTTGGGGAAGGGGCGGGGATAGCCAGGAATTGGGCTACCACTCACTTTTTTTTTTTTTTTTTAGCATCTTTATTGGAGTATAATTGCTTTACAGTGGTGTGTTACCACCCACTTCTTGACCTTTTATGGTTGGCCTCAAAACTGTCATGGTGCTAGCAGATGTGTCATTAACATGCTAATGTATTACAATGAGTGTATGAGGCTCAAGGTCTACTGGAAGTCGAATCTTCCGCCATCTTGGACCTAGTTGGTTCTCACTAGTTTTCTTCATGTACTATGGCTACATCTTTCTTTTAAAGGTTGTGCCCTGCCCCTTCCCTCCTGTTTCAATAACACTACTCTTCTATCAACTTAAACCCATTAAGCCTAACATTTGGTGGCTGCTAGCCCCCAAAGTGGAAACATTCCAAACGCCCATCAATAGATGAATAGATAAAGAAAATGTGGTATATACGTACAATGGAATACTATTCAGCCTAAAAAAGCAAGGAAATTCTGATACATGCTACAACATGCATGAACCTTGAAATAAGCCAGTCACAAAAGGATTATGTGAATCCATTCACATGAGGTACTTAGAATAGGCAAATTCATAGAGGCAGAGGTAGAATAAAGGTTACCAAGCTCTGGGGGAAGGGTGGATGGGGAGTTACTGTTTAATGGGCATAGAGTGTCAGTTTGGAAAAATGAAAAAGTTCCAGAGATTGTGACTGGTGATGGCTGCACAACACTGTTGAATGTACTTAATGCCACTGATCTGTAAAAATGGTTAAAATGGCAAATTTTAACTATACAATACCACAATTGTAAAAAACTGTCTGCTAACAAGCTAAAACTATTCTCCATATGTGATTTGACCAGTCTTCCTGGTAATGCCTATTGCCCTGGCATGGCAATTCACACTGTCTCTCAATCTCAAAAGTCTCCCAGTTTGCAAAATAAATTCAAACGGTCACCCTATTCATGTGGTTTCTCTTGGAGAAAAGAAACACAGTTTTTAACGTTTCCTTTCCTCCATCCCCCTTCACTTTGTCACTGAAAACAGTAGCTACTTTCAGGTTTCCTTTTTCTTCCAATTTCAGTCAGAGACTAGAAGAGAAAGCGGAAACTGCATAAACAGTAAAATATTTACTTAATACTTGCAAATGGATCCTAAAACTCTCTTTTGGATTTTATTAAAATTCAAGAAAAATAATTTGAGGCAACCCTATTTATTTGTATTTCTTTTTAATTAGCCACAATGTACATGAAAAACAGAGTGAATAGTACACTCTGGACAAAAAGGGAAGGATGGGCAGAGTGCACAAAATATAGGTACATAAGCCACTAACAATGGGCAGGAGCAATGAGGTCTAAAAGCCAAATAAAGGAATCTCTGAGGCCGTGACCAACTGGGCACAATGATTTCCTGCTCACCAGGATGAGCACAACTTTGGTTCTAAATGTCCCTTACCCACGGAGACACTGTAGTGAACATCAACTTAACCTGTAAGTCATTCTCATTCTATAAAAATTTACAGGTGTTGTTTAAGTAGTATCAGTGGTTATTAACTTGGAAAGGGGAGGGAAGATTGCTGGGCAGGAGGAGCTTTTAGTGTAGGAAAAAGCTATCCATGTGGTTCTAATAACTGCCTTCCATCCCCATGTGCTCGTAATCACTGAGTTAGAAAAGCCAGACAAGTCAGAATTAGGTAAATTAAAATTATTCTTCCCATTGTTGTACCAATAAATTTTTTAAATATCTGCCTAGAGTCTATGTTAATAGAGATTTCTATAAACTGATCAAAAATACAGAATTATACTATTTAATACTTGTAAGCAAGCATTTATGCTATTTTAATCCCAAATTAATAGCCCTGCTCACTCAAATGTCATGTTTTTTCTGTATCTGATGTCAGTCAGAAATCTAATCCTGTTCTCAGCCTAGATGGTGAAATTCAAGTATTCAGTCTATTTCTAAATCCTAGCTGGGTATGGAATCTACTTTTCTAGAGTATTTTACAGATGAGAGGTGGTTTTAATGTAGGTCTGCATGGACACATTAACTGGTTTATTTTTTATCACAGTCTTTTCCAACTCTATGCTTTTCTTATTCCCACTATTCACAATACCTGGAGCTGGAGGAGTATGAAGAATCAATTCCCTGCTGCAAGGACTGCAGATTGAACCCTTGTAGGCTCTTACTCTGAAAGCATAGTTACAATTACTTTCAAGATCGGAAATGACTTTACTTGTGCCACACACTTCTATCTCATTCCAAGACAACATTTCTTCATCTCTATTAATCTTCCGGTATTCGAGGACATAGCTATCAGCTTTATCCTTTTCTGGATGGTGCCAATTTATCAAAGCATTGTTATAAACTTTGCTCTGTTCCTCATTGATCTCTGGCACATCTATGCCTGAAAGAATTATGAAATAGAAAACAATGTTAAAATATTATTTCAGAACCTTCATTTTTCCTCAGTAAAAATGATTTATTGACAATAAAGGATTTCTCTGCTGTTCAAGAACTTTCTACATTTATTATACTGTGTATAAGAAAAAGAATAAATCCTGCAAATACAACAGGATGTTGGACTTTGAGGACATGCTAAGTGAAATAAGTGAGACATAGAAAAACAAATGCTGACTGCGTGATTCCACTTTCGTGAGGTATCTAAAGTAGCCAAATTCATAAAATCAAAGACTGGAATGGTGGTTACCAGGGGCTGAGGAGCAGGGAGAAATGGGCGCTTATTAATCAACAGGCATAAAGTTTCAGTTAAGCAAGATGAATAAGCTCTAGAGATGTGCTGTACAACTTGTGTCTGTAGACAACAATACTGTATTGTATACCAGATATAGAGGCTAGATCTCACGGTAAGTTTTATCATAATAAAATTTAAAAAGGAAAGTAAATTGAGATTTTAAAAGGTATATTTATGTTTATAACTGAAAGGGGAAAGAAGACTGAAAAATAAGACAGACAAAATAAGTAAAACTCAATTTTAGCTTTACATATTAATTCTGAAACACCATAAATTAAAATTTTTAACCACATACTCTTCAATTTCCATCTACTGAATAACAACCCTAGACTTGAAATTTATGTGTCCTCCTAAAAATTATTTTAATAAATATTTTTAAATCTAAGTTTGGTCAGTATAATAATAAACAAACTTCAATAAAACATTATATAGTTTTCTTTCATATTATCTTCCACAGAGTTGCAAAGCAACTTATTTATTTATTTTAAAATTTATTTATTTATTTATTTGGCTGCACCGGGTCTTAGTTGGGCATGCGGGATCTTCGTTGCCCCATGCGGGATCTTCGTTACAGCGTGCAGGATCTTTAGTTGCAGCATGCGGACTCCTAGTTGTGTCATGTGGGATTCAGTTCCCTGACCAGGGATCGAACCTGGGCCCCCTGCATTGGGAGCATGGAGTCTTAACCACTGGACCACCAGGGAAGTCTGGCAAAGCAACTTAAATGACTTTTTCTTGGTATAAACAAGATACGTATTTTTTTAAGAAAATCAGAAACTACATAAAACACACACAAATTAAGTAACTCAAAGATTATCACTACAATAATTTTGTGTAGCTCCTGCCAGTGTTTTTCTTCCAGTGGCATTCCACTGTAGCAACATTTAACTATTTTCAGAAACATGTTTCCAATTTTTCACTAAAAATACAATGTTTAAAATATCACAGCTAAATCTTTGTGCATATTCATAATCTTTTCCATAGAATAAATTCCAAACAGCTTAACTGCTTTGGTCATATGGTAAAAATAAGCTATAGGAGTTACACATGCACACACACACATAAATAAACACATATTTATATCAAATCACAGAGAAATACATGAAATGAAAAGCAGAAGTCTCCCTCTTCTCCTTATCCTCCAGCTATGTACAAGCAATGTACAGCATAAGTATGTCTACGTGTGCATTTGTGCAACTGAATGTTATGCAGCCATGGGATCTGAAAAGTCATCCAAACTACATTTTAAAGTTAAAAAAGAAAAGCTAGTTAAAGAATAACATGACTGGAATGCTCTACGTGCATGCAGGAAAAAATGAGAAGAGCATCCATCAGCAGGAAGCTGGGTGACCAGCAGCTTTCCATTCTGACCCACCCGTTTTACTGGTCCTTCGTTATGCACTGGTATAATCCGAGATTACCCACACTCAACTTCCTTTTTCCAAAGACTGTTTGGGGACCCCCAGGGAAGGGAGGACCTGGTACTCCTAAGTAAACTAGCATGTATATAAAAAACAATTCAAGTATACATTTTGGAAAAAGAAGAAAGTACAGTATATGAAATAGAATCAGCATTTCAAATATCACCACATATTTGGAAAAACAAGATCATCATAATAGACAAGAAAAGTATATACCTGACAGAGATACAGGTATTGATTGGAAGAGAAAGGTGGTCATAGTAATAATCCTTCAGCGTGTTTAACTTTTAAACAAGACAAATTTCCTCTGACTGAATACAAATCTATATATCCATACCTGTACAGTAATTAAACTATAAGTGTACTTTTCCAAGGACTGTAATTGTTCACCATTATTAGAAGAGAAATCTGAGGGAGATGAACAACGTGAGAAGAAAAAAGGAAAGGTAGACCTCCCTGCTGGGGAGCAGCAGAACACAAACACAACCAAATGTGAGGGGCTGAGTTGCCCGCCCTAAAACTCGTATGTTGAAGTTGTAGGCCCTAGTACCTCAGAATGTGCCTTTATTTGGAGAGAGGGTCTTTAAAGAAGTAACACAGTTAAAATCAGGTCGTTAAGGTGGACCCTAGTCTACTATGACTAATAGGACTGGAGTCCTTATAAGACGAAATTTGGACTCAGACATATATAGAGGGAAGACCACATGAAGACACGAGAAGACGGCTATGTGCACACCTAGGAGAGAGACCTCAGAAGAAACCAACCCTGGCGACACCTTCATCTCAGACTTCTAGCCTCCAGAATCCTAAGGGAATTCCCTGGCGGTCCAGTGGTTAAGATGTGGGCTTTTACTGCCAAGGACCTGGGTTTGATCCCTGGTCGGGAAACTAATATCACCAAAAGCCCCAAGGTGTGATTGATAGATAGATAGATTAGAGAGATAGATAGATGGGGAACTAAGATCCCACAAGCCCCAAGGTGTGATAGATAGATAGACAGATAAATAAATAAATAAAACCTTTTACTGCCAGAATCCTGTGAAATTAAATTTCTGTTATGTCACCCAGTCTGTGGTATTTAGTTTTGGCAGCCCTAGCAAACTCATACAACAATGTAAACACTTAAACATCTTAGAGTCATTTTTAGCCTGGAGATATCATTTCTAGGTTTCTGCCCTAGGGAAACTCATACACACGCACAAAGAAACACTGACAAAGATGTTCAACAGAGCGTTGCTTACAACAGAAAAGAAAACAGGAACAGACTGTCTCTCAGTGGGAAACTTACTAACATAATGGAATACTGTAAAGTTAACATATAGCTATAAACCAGAATTTCATGTATTAACAAATATTTATATTAAACTTAATTTCTCAAAAAAACAAATTACAAAAAAAGATACATACAATGTGGTGCCATTCACACAATGTTTAAAAACATACAAACCAAAAGAATCTAGCTTCTGTGCATAAAAACTTGGTTATAAAAACATAAATGGCATATGATTTTAGCATATGATGGTCTGGGCAACTGAGATGCTGCATTATAATGTCAAACTAAAGAGAATTTGTGTTTCTCCTACACAATGTGAATTCAAACTAAAAAAGTGAAGGTATGCTGTTACTAAAACTCACCACTAGAGAAAAAGGACAATTCTCCAAGAAGTTCTGTTTGTTTAGATGTATTAACAACATAGTCTTCAAAAGAAGTCTGAGCCGCAGGTCTAAAGCTCTTCAAAGATTCTGTAGCTTTCTGTATTCTACAGACAGACATAAAATATTTTACACAAAAATGATTCTTTAAAAAGGCAAATCAGACTAAGTATTTTCAATGAGATTAACAAAAGAAAACTTCACTCAACATTCAAGTTAAGAGTGAAGCAAGAGATACTGCACAAAACACAGCATTCTGAACCACTCAGAGCTACAGCTGAAACATAAAGCAGCATTTAATGACACTGCTAGAGAGACTGTCAGTTCAAAGTTAAATACCTGAGGTGGAGCTGTTTTGCGGTCTGAACAAAGCAAGACTGATCTGTCTCCTTCAGCACTTCTTGAGCGTATCCCACGAGTCCGTTGTTCTCTAGCAGCCCCTGATACTCTTCCATTTGAGTCTGAAATTTGTCTAATCTTAGTTTCTTAGAAGCATCAATTGCCTTCAAAACAGATGATTTCCTTTCTTCTAGGATTTCAAAGAGCTTTTCAAAATGTGTAATTGCGTCTTCTTTAGCCCGCTCTCCATTACACTATTATAAAATAAGCAAAGCTTTACCTCATCTGCTAAATCCAAATGTCTTTTCAAGAAAGAGTCACAATTCAACAAAACGAACCCAAATACTGGAAAGAAAAAGATTTTGTCTGACTCCTTGTTTTCAGAACAATAATTTGGCATCAAATATGCTTACTAAGGAATGATCAGCAACTCTGAGACATACTTTGTAATTTTATAATACTATATTTCCTTAAGCTTTCAATCTCCAAAGTCCAGCAATAAACAATTTATTCAATGAAATAAGAAAGCAACGTTCAATTTGTATACAAAGGAACTTGAGGCAGAAATGAACTGATTTAACCAAAGACACAGGAAAATACAATCTTGCACTTATTTATTTTCATTCATTTCTAATTCAGGAAATTTTATCCTTTCTACCATATGCCAATTTTTTAAAAAGTTAAGCCACAGCTATGAAACTCAAAAAAATTACATCCTATACTAAGTAATAAAAATGTAACTCTCTTCTCTTCAAATTAATATTTAGTTATATATAATTGTAATTAAGCTGTAATTTAATTAATATTGATTTAATTATAAGTTATGCAAATTAACTTCTTTATGCTTAAGTTTTTCCTCTTCTGAAAACTAGGGGTAAGAGAGACCATTTAGGTTTTTCTGAAGATTGAAAAAGATTATTCACATAAAATGCCCACCACAATGTCACATACTCGCAATAAACATTATTTTCACTGCACACATAGCTATTCCTCTACTTTGCCATAAAATGATCCTCTCTGTAGTGCTTATTAAACATTTTGAATGTCCACAAAATCAGAGCTCGACCTGATTTTGAAAATAAGACCAGCAAAGCACTTACAAGCATTTATCATAATAGACTCATAGCAGCAGCCAACAGAAGAGTCTTCAGGAACATTCTTAAAAGCTGACAATATATGGTAGAAGTGCATTGCTCATTTTCCAATGGCTTCTGGCCAACATTTAAAATGAAAGGAAATTTTTTCCAGATTTCCTTCTCTGATTCCTAACCTCAACAGCCAATTTTTTTAAAGGAGGATAGGAGGAGAGAACAGAGGGTAGTGACATTCTGGTAGTATTTCAGTGACATATCACATTAAGTTCAGAAATATCATTACACATAGATCAAGAGAAGACTTTTTCCAGCTAAGTATAATTATAGGTAAAAAGACAGTGTCACAGTCTTCACTGAGTAAAATTCAAGAATGGAGACAAATTCTCTAGTGCAGAAGATTCTTACTGATAAGCCTACAAATGCAGCTTAGGTCAAAGGCAAAAGAAGAGGTTAAATAATTTCTCCAGGATCCCAAAGCATCAATGCCTACATGAATACTTGATGCCTGAGTTCCTCAGTTTTCAACCTACTGAATGACAAACTCAAAAACAAGCACTGGGTTTCCTTCTCTCAGAAGTAAAGGCAGGCTGACTGAGAAAACCAATAAAGACAAATCTAAAATTACCACAGACACAATCCCTGAAGCAACCTACTATCTAGATGATAATGTGCTATGTGTTCGGGGATTACAGTAAACTGAGAGAGTCTGTCAATCAGATACAAATGTGAGAAACAGAATCCTACTTTTAAATTACATGAAAATGCAATCTGTGACTAACAGAAAAATAATATTTAAAATATTAAAGCAATACTGGTAATATGGAGATTGGTTCAAGATGGCAGAGTAGAAGGATGTGCTCTCATTCCCTCTTGCAAGAACAACAGAGTCACAACTAACTGCTGAACAATCATCGACAGGAAGACACTGGAATTCATGAAAAAGATACCCCACATCAAAAGACAAAGGAAAAGCCACAATGAGATAGTAGGAGGGGCGCAATCACAATAAAATTAAATCCCCTAACTGCTGGGTGGGTGACTCACAAACTGGAGAACACTTATACCACAGAAGTCCACCCACTGGAGTGAAGGTTCTGAGCCCCACGTCAGGCTTCCCAACCTGGGGGTCTGGCAAGGGGAGGAGGAATTCCTAGAGAATCAGACTTTGAAGGCTAGCAGGATTTGATTGCAGGACTTTGACAGGACTGGAGGAAAAAGAGACTCCACTCTTGGAGGGCACACACAAAGTAGTGTGCACATCAGGAGCCAGTGGGAAAGAGCAGTGACCTCATAGGAGACTGAACCAGACCTACCTGCTAGTGTTGGAAGGTCTCCTGCAGAGGTGGGCGGTGGCTATGTCTCACCATGAGGACAAGGACACTGGCAGCAGAAGTTCTGGGAAGTACTCCTTGGCATGAGCCCCCCCAGAGTCCGCCATTAGCCCCACCAAGGAGCCTGGGTAGGCTCCAGTGTTGGGTCACCTCAGGCCAACTAACCAACAGGGAGGGAACCCAGCCCCACCCATCAGCAGACAAGCAGATTAAAGATTTACTGAGCTCTACCCACTAAAGCAACAACAAGCTCTACCCACCACCAGTCCCTCCCATTAGGAAACTTGCACAAGCCCCTTAGATAGCCTCATCCACCAGAGGGCAGACAGCAGAAGCAAGAAGAACTACAATCCTGCAGCCTGTGGAACAGAAGCCACATTCACAGAAATATAGACAAAATGAAAAGGCAGAGGCCTATGTACCAGATGAAGGAACAAGATAAAACCAGAGAAAGACAACTAAATGAAGTGGAGATAGGCAACCTTCCAGAAAAAGAATTCAGAATAATGATAGTGAAGATGATCCAGGACCTCGGAAAAAGAATGGAGGCAACGATCGAGAAGATGCATGAAATGTTTAACAACAACCTAGAAGAATTAAAGAACAAACAAACAGAGATGAACAATACAATAACTGAAATGAAAAATACACTAGAAGGAATCAATAGCAGAATAACAGAGGCAGAAGAACAGATAAGTGACCTGGAAGACAGAATGGTGGAATTCACTGCTGCGGAAAAGAATAAAGAAAAAAGAATGAAAAGAAATGAAGACAGCCTAAGAGACCTCTGGGACAATATTAAACAAAACAGTGTTCACACTATAGGGGTCCCAGAAGGAGAAGAGAGACAGAAAGGACCTGAGAAAATATTTGAAGAGATTATAGACTAAAACTTCCCTAACATGGGAAAGGAAATAGCCACCCAACTCCAGGAAGTGCAGAGAGTCCCATACAAGATAAACCCAAGGAGAAACACGCCGAGACACACAGTAATCAAATTGGCAAAAATTAAAGACAAAGAAAAATTATTGAAAGCAGCAAGGGAAAAACGACAAATAACATACAAGGGAACTCCCATAAGGTGAACAGCTGATTTCTCAGCAGAAACTCTACAAGCCAGAAGGGAGTGGCATGACATACTTAAGGTGATGAAAGGGAAGAACCTACAACCAAGATCATTCTACCCGCCAAGGATCTCATTAAGATTTGATGGAGAAATCAAAAGCTTTACAGACAACCAAAAGCTAAGAGAATTCAGTACCACCAAACCAGCTCTACAACAAATGCTAAAGGAACTTCTCTAAGTGGGAAACACAAGAGAAGAAAAGGACCTAAGAAACAAACCCAAAACAATTAAGAAAATGGTAATAGGAACATACATAGTGATAATTACCTTAAACGTGAATGGATTAAATGCTCCAACCAAAAGACACAGGCTTGCTGAATGGATACAAAACAAGACCCATACATATGCTGTTACAAGAGACCCACTTCAGACCTAGCGACACATTCAGACTGAAAGTGAGGGGATGGAAAAGATATTCCATGTAAACAGAAATCAAAAGAAAGGTGGAGTCACAATACTCATATCAGATAAAACAGACTTTAAAATAAAGACTATTACAAGAGACAAAGAAGGACGCTACATAATGATCAAGGGATCAATCCAAGAAGATATAACATTATAAATATATATGCACCCATCACAGGAGCACCTCAATACATAAGGCAACTGCTAACAGCTATAAAAGAAGAAATCGACAGTAACACAATAATAGTGGGGGACTTTAACCCCTCACTTATACCAATGGACAGATCATCCAGACAGAAAATTAATAAGGACACACAAGCTTAAAATGACACAACAGACCAAATAGATTTAATTGATATTTATAGGACATTCCATCCAAAAACAGCAGATTACACTTTCTTCTCAAGTGCGCATGGAACATTCTCCAGGATAGGTCACATTGTGGGTCACAAATCAAGCCTCAGTAAATTTAAGAAAATTGAAATCATATCAAGCATCTCTTCTAACCACAACACTATGAGATTAGAAATCAATTACAGGGAAAAAACCCGTAAAAAACACAAACACATAGAGGCTAAACAATACGTTACTAAATAACCAAGAGATCACTGACGAAATCAAAGAGGAAGTCAAAAAATACCTAGAGAAAAATGATAATGAAAAGACTACAATCCAAAACCAATGGGATGCAGCAAAAGCAGTTCTAAGAGGGAAGTTTATAGCTATACAAGGCTACCTCAAGAAACAAGAAAAATCCCAAACAAACAACCTAAACTTACACCTAAAGGAACTAGAGAAAGAAGAACAAACAAAACCCAGGGTTAGCAGAAGGAAAGAAATCATAAAGATCAGAGCAGAAATAAATGAAATAGAAAACAACAGCAAAGATCAATAAAACTAAAAGCTGGTTCTTTGAGAAGATAAACAAAATTGATAAACCATTAGCCAGACTCATCAAGAAAAAGAGGGAGAGGACTCAAATCAATAAAACTACAAATGAAAAAGGAGAAGTTACAACAGACACCGCAGAAATACAAACCATACTAAGACCACTACAAGCTACTCTACACCAATAAAATGGACAACCTGGAAGAAACGGAGAAATTCTTAGAGAGGTATAACCTTCTAAGACTGAACCAGGAAGAAATATGAACAGACCAATCATAAGTAATGAAATTGAAACTGTGATTAAATATCTTCCAACAGGGCTTCCCTGGTGGTGCAGTGGTTAAGAAACCGCCTGCCAATGCAGGGGACACAGGTTCGACCCCTGGTCTGGGAAGATCCCACATGCCGCGGAGCAACTAAGCCCATGCGCCAAAACTATTGAGCCTATGCTCCAGAGCCTGAGAGCCACAACTACTGAGTCCATGTACCACAGCGACTGAAGCCCACGCACCTAGAGCCCATGATCTGCAAAAAGAGAAGCCACCGCAATGAGAAACCCGCACACCGCAACAAAGAGTAGCCCCCACTCGCTGCAACTAGAGAAAGACCACATGCAGTAACGAACACCCAACGCATCCAAAAATAAATAATAAAATAAAATTAATTAATTAAAAAAAATCTTCCGACAAACAAAAGTCCAGGACCAGATGGCTTCACAGGTGAATTATATCAACCATTTAGAGAAGAGCTAACACCCATCCTTCTCAAACTCTTCCAAAAAACTGCAGAGGGAACACTCCCAAACTCATTTTATGAGGCCACCATCACCCTGATACAAAAACCAGACAAAGATACTACAAAAGAAGAAAATTACAGACCAATATCACTGATGACTACAGATGCAAAAATCCTCAACAAGATACTAGCAAACAGAATCCAACAACACATTAAAAGGATCATACACCATGATCAAGTGGGATTTATCCCAGGGATGCAAAGATCCTTCAATATATGCAAATCAATCAATGTGATACACCATATTAACAAATTGAAGAAGAAAAACCATATGATCATCTCAATAGATGCAGAAAAAGCTTTTGACAAAATTCAACACCCATTTATGATAAAAACTCTCCAGAAAGTGGGCACAGATGGAAGCTACCTCAACATAATAAAGGCCATATATGACCAACCCACAGCAAACATCATTCTCAATGGTAAAAAACTGAAAGCATTTCCTCTAAGATCAGGAACAAGACAAGGATGTCCACTCTCGCCACTATTTTTTATTTTTCGCCACTATTATTCAACATAGTTTTGGAAGTCCTAGTCATGGCAATCAGAGAAGAAAAAGAAATAAAAGGAACCAAATTGGAAAAAAGAAGTAAAACTGTCACTGTTTGCAGATGATATGATACTATACATAGAGAATCCTAAAGATGCCACCAGAAAACTACTAGAGCTAATCAATGAATTTGGTAAAATTGCAGGATACAAAATTAATGCACAGAAATCTCTTACATTCCTATTCACTAATGGTGAAAAATCTGAAAGAGAAATTAAGGAAACACTCCCATTTACCATTGCAACAAAAAGAATAAAATACCTAGGAATAAACCTACCTAGGGAGACAAAAGACCTGTATGCAGAAAACTATAAGACACTGTTGAAAGAAATTAAAGATACCAACAGATGGAGAGATATACTATTTTCTTGGATTGGAAGAATCAATATTGTGAAAATGACTATACTACCCAAAGCAATCTACAGATTCAATGCGCTCCCTATCAAATTACCAATGGCATTTTTTACAGAGCTAGAACAAAAAATCTTAAAATTTGTATGGAGACACAAAAGACCCCAAATAGCAAAAGCAGTCTTGAGGGAAAAAAACGGAGCTGGAGGAATCAGACTCCCTGACTTCAGACTATACTACAAAGCTACAGTAATCAAGACAGTATGGTACTGGCACAAAAACAGAAATATAGATCAATGGAACAGGATAGAAAGTCCAGAAATAAACCCACGCACCTATGGTCAACTAATCTATGACAAAGGAGGCAAGGATATACAATGGAGAAAAGACAGTCTCTTCAGTAAGTGGTGCTGGGAAAACTGGACAGCTACATGTAAAAGAATGAAATTAGAACACTCCCTAACACTATACACAAAAATAAACTCCAAATGGATTAGAGACCTAAATGTAAGACTGGACACTATAAAACTCTTAGAGGAGTAGGCTTCCGGGAAGATGGCGGAAGAGTAAAATGTAGAGATCACCTTCCTCCCCACAGATACACCAGAAATACATCTACACATGGAACAACTCCTACAGAACACCTACTGAGCGCTGGCAGAAGACCTCAGACCTCCCAAAAGGCAAGAAACCCCCCACGTACCTGGGTAGGGCAAAAGAAAAAAGAATAAACAGAGACAAAATGATAGGAAGGGGACCTGCAACAGTGGGAGGGAGCCGTGAAGGAGGAAAGGTTTCCACACACTGGGAAGCCCCTTCGCGGGCGGAAACTGCAGGTGGCGGAGGGGGGGAGCTTCTGAGCCGCAGAGGACAGCACAGCAACAGGGGTACGGAGGGCAAAGCGGAGAGATTCCCGCACAGAGGACTGCTGCCGACCGGCACTCACCAGCCCAAGAGGCTTATCTGCTCACCCGCCAGGGCGGGCAGGGCTGGGAGCTGAGGCTCGGGCTTCAGTCGGAGCGCCGGGAGAGGACTGGGGTTGGCGGCGTGAACACAGCCTGCAGGGAGTTAGTGCGCCACGGCTAGCCAGGAGCGAGTCCAGGAAAAGGTCTGGAGCTGCCGAAGAGGCAAGAGACTTTTTCTTCCCTCTTTTTTTTCCTGGTGTGCGAGGACAGGGGATTAAGAGCACTGCTTAAAGGAGCTCCAGAGACGGGCGCGAGCGCGGCTAAAAGCACGGACGCCAGAGACAGGCATGAGACGCTAAGGCTGCTGCTGCCGCCACGAAGAAGCCTGTGTGCGAGCACAGGTCACTCTCCACACCCCCCTTCTGGGGAGGCTGTGCAGCCCGCCACTGCCAGGGTCCCGGGATCCGGGGACAACTCCCCCGGTAGAACGCATGGCGCGCCTAAGGCTGGTGCAACATCACGCCGGCCTCTGCCACCGCAGGCTCGCCCCACACTCCGTGCCCCTTCCTCTCCCCAGCCTGAGTGAGCCAGAGCCCCCGAATCAGCGGCTCCTTTAACCTTGTCCTGTCTGAGCGAAGAACAGCTGCCCTCCGGCGACCTACATGCAGAGGCGGGGCCAAATCCAAAGCTGAGCCCCGGGAGCTGTGAGAACAAAGAAGAGAAAGGGAAATCTCTCCCAGCAGCCTGAGAACCAGCAGATTAAAACTCCACAATCAACTTGATGTACGCTGCATCTGTGGAATACATGAATAGACAACGAATCATCCCAACTTAAGGAGGTGGACTTTGAGAGCAAGATTTATGATTTTTTCCCCTTCTCCTCTTTTTGTGAGTGTGTATGTGTATGCTTCTGTGTGAGATTTTTGTTTGTATAGCTTTGCTTCCACCATTTGTCCTAGGGTTCTATCCGTCCTTTTTTTATTATTATTTCTTTTATTTTCTCTTAATTATTTTTTTATTTTAATAACTTTATTATATTTTATCTTACTTTCTTTTATTTTACTTTACCTTCTTTCTCTTCTTTTCCTTACTTCCCTCCTTCCTTCCTTCCTTCCTCCCTCCTTCCCTCCCTCCCTTCTTTCTTTCTTTCCTTCCTTCCTTCTTTCCTTTCTTCCTTCCTTCCTTCCTTCTAGTAATTCTTTCTTTCTACTTTTTCTCCCTTTTATTCTGAGCCATGTGGATGAAAGGCTCTTGGTGCTGCAGCCAGGAGTCAGTGCTGTGCCTCTGAGGTGGGAGAGCCAACTTCAGGACACTGGTCCACAGGAGACCTCCCAGCTCCACATAATATCAAACGGCGAAAATCTCCCAGAGATCTCCATCTCAACACCAGCACCCAGCTTCACTCAACGACCAGCAAGCTACAGTGCTGGACATTCTGTGCCAAACAACTAGCAAGACAGGAACACAACCCCACCCATTAGCAGAGAGGCTGCCTAAAATCATAACAAATCCACAGAAACCCCAAAACACACCACCAGACGTGGACCTACCCACCAGAAAGACAAGATCCAGCCTCATCCACCAGAACACAGGCACTAGTCCCGTTCACCAGGAAGACTACACAACCCACTGAACCAACCTTAGCCTCTGGGGACAGACACCAAAAACAATGGGAACTACGAAACTGCAGCCTAAAAACAGGGGACCCAAAACACAGTAAGATAAACAAAATGAGAAGACAGAAAAACACACAGCAGATGAAGAAGCAAGATAAAAACCCACCAGACATAACAAATGAAGAGGAAATAGGCAGTCTACCTGAAAAAGAATTCAGAATAATGATAGTAAAGATGATCCAAAATCTTGGAAATAGAATAGACAAAATGCAAGAAACATTTAACAAGGACCTAGAAGAACTAAAGATGAAACAAAAAACGAAGAACAACACAATAAATGAAATGAAAGATACTCTAGATGGGATCAATAGCAGAATAACTGAGGCAGAAGAACGGATAAATGACCTGCAAGATAAAATAGTGGAAGTAACTACTGCAGAGCAGAATAAAGAAAAAAGAATGAAAAGAACTGAGGACACTCTCAGAGACCTCTGGGACAACATTAAACACACCAACATTCGAATTATAGGGGTTCCAGAAGAAGAGAAAAAGAAAGGGACTGAGAATATATTTGAAGAGATTATAGATGAAAACTTCCCTAATATGGGAAAGGAAATAGTTAATCAAGTCCAGGAAGCACAGAGAGTCCCATACAGGATAAATGCAAGGAGAAATACGCCAAGACACGTACTAATCAAACTGTCAAAAATTAAATACAAAGAAAACATATTAAAAGCAGCAAGGGAAAAACAACAAATAACACATGAGGGAATCCCCATAAGGTTAACAGCTGATCTTTCAGCAGAAACCCTGCAAGCCAGAAGGGACTGGCAGGACATATTTAAAGTGATGAAGGAGAAAAACCTGCAACCAAGATTACTGTAGCCAGCAAGGATCTCATTCAGATTTGATGGAGCAATTAAAACCTTTACAGACAAGCAAAAGCTGAGAGAGTTCAGCATCACCAAACCAGCTTTACAACAACTGCTAAAGGAACTTCTCTAGGCAAGAAACACAAGAGACGGAAAAGACCTCCAATAACGAACCCAAAACAATTAAGAAAATGGGAATAGGAACATACATATCGATAATTACCTTAAATGTAAATGGACTAAATGCTCCCGCCAAAAGACACAGATTGGCTGAATCGATACAAAAACAAGACCCATATATTTGCTGTCTACAAGAGACCCTCTTCAGACGTACAGACACATACAGACTGAAAGTAAGGGGATGGAAAAAGATTTCATGCAAATGGAAACCAAAAGAAAGCTGGAGTAGCAATTCTCATATCAGACAAAATAGACTTTAAAATAAAGAATGTTACAAGAGACAAGCAAGGACACTACAAAATGATCGAGGGATCAATCCAAGAAGAAGATATAATAATTGTAAATATTAATGCACCCAACATAGGAGCAACTCAATACATAAGGCAAATACTAACAGCAGTAAAAGGGGAAATTGACAGTAACACATTCATAGTAGGGGACTTTAACACCCCACTTTCACCAATGGACAGATCATCCAAAATGAAAATAAATAAGGAAACACAAGCTTTAAATGATACATTAAACAAGATGGACTTATTTGATATTTATAGGACATTCCATCCAAAAACGACAGAATACACATTTTTCTCAAGTGCTCATGGAACATTCTCCAGGATAGATCATATCTTGGGTCACAAGTCAAGTCTTGGTAAATTTAAGAAAACTGAAATTGTATCAAGTATCTTTTCCAACCACAATGCTATGAGACTAGATAACAATTACAGGAAAAGATATGTAAAAAATACAAACACATGGAGGCTAAACAATACACTACTTAATAACGAAGTGATCAGTGAAGAAATCAAAGAGGAAATCAAAAAATACCTAGAAACAAATGACAGTGGAGACACGACGACCCAAAATCTATGGGATGCAGCAAAAGCAGTTCTAAGAGGGAAGTTTATAGCAATACAATCCTACCTTAAGAAACAGGAAACACCTCGAATAAACAACCTAACCTTGCACCTAAAGCAATTAGAGAAAGAAGAACAAAAACCCCCCCAAAGTTAGCAGAAAGAAAGAAATCATAAAAATCAGATCAGAAATAAATGAAAGGGCTTCCCTGGTGGCGCAGTGGTTGAGAGTCTGCCTGCCGATGCAGGGGACACAGGTTCGTGCCCCGGTCCGGGAGGATCCCACATGCTGCAGAGTGGCTGGGCCCGTGAGCCATGGCCACTGAGCCTGCGCGTCCGGAGCCTGTGCTCCGCAGCGGGAGAGGCCACAGCAGTGAGAGGCCCGCAGAATGCAAAAAAAAAAAGAAAAAGAAAAAAAGAAAGAAATGAAGGCAACGATAGCAAAGATCAATAAAACTAAAAGCTGGTTCTTTGAGAAGATAAACAAAATTGATAAACCATTAGCCAGACTCATCAAGCAAAAAAGGGAGAAGACTCAAATCAATAGAATTAGAAAAGAAAAAGGAGAAATAACAACTGACACTGCAGAAACACAAAAGATCATGAGAGATTACTACAAGCAACTCTATGGCAATAAAATGGACTACCTGGATAAATGGACAAATTCTTTGAAATGCACAACCTGCCAAGACTGAATCAGGAAGAAATAGAAAATATGAACAGACCAATCACAAGCACTGAAATTGAAACTGTGATTCAAAATCTTCCAACAAACAAAAGCCCAGGACCAGATGGCTTCACAGGCGAATTCTATCAAACATTTAGAGAAGAGCTAACACCTATCCTTCTCAAACTCTTCCAAAATATAGCAGAAGGAGGAACACTCCCAAACTCATTCTACAAGGCCACCATTACCCTGATACCAAAACCAGACATACATGTCACAAACAAAGAAAACTACAGGCCAATATCACTGATGAACATAGATGTAAAAATCCTCAACAAAATACTAGCAAACAGAATCCAACAGCACATTAAATGGATCATACACCATGATCAAGTGGGGTTTATTCCAGGAATGCAACAATTCTTCAATATACGCAAATCAATCAACATGATACACCATATTAACAAATTGATGGAGAAAAACCATATGATCATCTCCATAGATGCAGAGAAAGCTTTCAAGAAAATTCAACACCCATTTATGATAAAAACCCTGCAGAAAGTAGGTATAGAGGGAAATTTCCTCAACATAATAAAGACCATATATGACAAACCCACAGCCAACATCGTCCTCAATGGTGAAAAACTGAAAGCATTTCCATTAAGATCAGGAACAAGACAAGGTTGCTCACTCTCACCACTCTTATTCAACATAGTTTTGGAAGTTTTAGCCACAGCAATCAGAGAAGAAAAGGAAATAAAAGGAATCCAAATCGGAAAAGAAGAAGTAAAGCTGTCACTGTTTGCAGATGACGTGATACTATACATAAAGAATCCTAAAGATGCTACCAGAAAACTACTAGAGCTAATCAATGAATTTGGTAAAGTAGCAGGATACAAAATTAATGCACAGAAATCTCTGGCATTCCTATACACTAATGATGAAAAATCTGAAAGTGAAATCAAGAAAACACTCCCATTTACCACTGCAATAAAAAGAATGAAGTATCTACGGATAAACCTACCTAAGGAGACAAAAGACCTGTATGCAGAAAATTATAAGACACTGATGAAAGAAATTAAAGTTGATACAAATAGATGGAGAGATATACCATGATCTTGGATTGGAAGAATCAACATTGTGAAAATGACTCTACTACCCAAAGCAATCTACAGATTCAATGCAATCCCTATCAAACTACCACTGACATTTTTTACAGAACTAGAACAAAAAATTTCACAATTTGCATGGAAACACAAAAGACCCTGAATAGCCAAAGCAATCTTGAGAAAGAAAAACGGAGCTGGAGGAATCAGGCTCCCAGACTTCAGACTATACTACAAAGCTACAGTAATCAAGACAGTATAGTACTGGCACAAAAACAGATAGATCAATGGAACAGGATAGAAAGCCCAGAGATAAACCCACGCACATATGGTCACCTAATCTTTGATAAAGGAGGCAGGAATGTACAGTGGAGAAAGGAAAGCCTCTTCAGTAAGTGGTGCTGGGAAAACTGGACAGGTACATGGAAAAGTATGAGATTAGATCTCTCCCTAACACCATACACAAAAATAAGCTCAAAATGGAAAGTCCTAAATGTAAGGCCAGAAACTATCAAACTCTTAGAGGAAAACATAGGCAGAACACTCTATGACATAAATCACAGCAAGATCCTTTTTGACCCACCTCGTAGAGAAAGGGAAATAAAAACAAAAATAAACAAATGGAACCTAATGAAACTTCAAAGCTTTTGCACAGCAAAGGAAACCATAAACAAGACCAAAAGACAACCCTCAGAATGGGAGAAAATATTTGCCAATGAAGCAACTGACAAAGGATTAATCTCCAAAATTTATAAGCAGCTCTTGCAGCTCAATAACAAAAAAACAAACAGCCCAATCCAAAAACGGGCAGAAGACCTAAATAGACATTTCTCCAAAGAAGATATACAGACTGCCAACAAACACATGAAAGAATACTCAACATCATTAATCATTAGAGAAATGCAAATCAAAACTACAATGAGATATCATCTCACACCAGTCAGAATGGCCATCATGAAAAAATCTAGAAACAATAAATGCTGGAGAGAGTGTGGAGAAAAGGGAACCCTTTTGCACTGTTGGTGGGAATGTGAATTGGTACAGCCACTATGGAGAACAGTATGGAGGTTCCTTAAAAAACTACAAATAGAACTACCATATGACCCAGCAATCCCACTACTGGGCATATACCCTGAGAAAACCATAATTCAAAAAGAGTCGTGTACCAAAATGTTCATTGCAGCGCTATTTACAATAGCCCAGAGATGGAAACAACCTAAGTGTCCACCATCGGATAAATGGATAAAGAAGATATGGCACATATATACAATGGAATATTACTCAGCAATAAAAAGAAACGAAATTGAGCTATTTGTAATGAGGTGGATAGACCTAGAGTCTGTCATACAGAGTGAAGTAAGTCAGAAAGAGAAAGACAAATACCGTATACTAACACATATATATGGAATTTAAGGAAAAAAGATGTCATGAAGAACCTAGGGGTAAGACAGGAATAAAGACACAGACCTACTAGAGAATGGACTTGAGGATATGGGAAGGGGGAATGGTAAGCTGTGACAAAGCGTGAGAAAGGCATGGACATATATACACTACCAAACGTAAGGTAGATAGCTAGTGGGAAGCAGCCACATAGCACAGGGAGATCAGCTCGGTGCTTTGTGACCACCTGGAGGGGTGGGATAGGGAGGGTGGGAGGGAGGGAGACGCAAGAGGGAAGAGATATGGGAACATATGTATATGTATAACTGATTCACTTTGTTATAAAGCAGAAAGTAACACACCATTGTAAAGCAATTACGCTCCAATAAAAAAAAAACTCTTAGAGGAAAACATAAGAAGAACACTCTTTGACATAAATCACAGCAAGATCTTTTCTGATTCACCTCCTAGAGTAATGGAAATAAAAACAAAAATAAACAAATGGGACCTAATGAAACTTAAAAGCTTTTGCAAAAGAAAGGAAACTACAAACAAGACAAAAAGGCAGACCTCAGAAAGGGAGAAAATATTCGCAAATGAAGCAATGGATAAAGAATTAATCTCCAAGATATATAAACAGCTCATGCAGCTCAATATTAAAAAAACAAACAACCTAATCAAAAACTGGGCGGAAGACCTCAACAGATATTTCTCCATAGAAGATGGAAAGATGGCCAAGAGACACATGAAAAGCTGCTCAACATCACTAATTATTAGAGAAATGCAAATCAAAACTACAATGAGGTATCACCTCACACCAGTTAGAATGGGTATCATCAGAAAATCTACAAACAACAAATGCTAGAGAGGGTGTGGAGAAAAGGGAACTCTCTTGCACTTTCGGTGGGAATGTAAATTGATACAGACACTATGGAGAACATTATGGAGGTTCCTTAAAAAACTAAAAATAGAATTACCATATGACCCAGCAATCCCACTACTGGGCATATACCCAGAGAAAACTGTAATTCAAAAAGACACATGTGGGCTTCCCTGGTGGCGCAGTGGTTGAGCATCCGCCTGCCGATGCAGGGGACAGGGGTTTGTGCCCCGTTCAGGAAGATCCCACATGCCGCGGAGCGGCTGGGCCCGTGAGCCATGGCCGCTGAGCCTGCGCGTCCGGAGCCTGTGCTCCGCAACAGGAGAGGCCACAACAGTGAGAGGCCCGCGTACTGCAAAAAAAAAAAGAAAAAAAAGACACATGCACCCCAATGTTCAGTGCAGCACCGTTTACAATAGCCAGGTCATGGAAGCAACCTAAATGCCCATCGACAGACGAATGGATAAAGAAGATGTGGTACATATATACAGTGGAATATTACTCAGCCACGAAAAGGAACAAAATTGGGTCATTTGTAGAGACGTGGATGAATCTAGAGACTGTCATACAGAGTGAAGTAAGTCAGAACAACAAATATCACATATTAACACATATATGTGGAACCTAGAAAAATGGTACAGATGAACCAGTTTGCAGGGCAGAAATTGAGACACAGATGTAGAGAACAAACGTATGGACACCAAGAGGGGAAAGCAGCTGTGGGTGGGGGTGGTGGTGTGATGAATTGGGAGATTGCGATTGACATGTATACACTGATGTGTATAAAATGGATGACTAATAAGAACCTGCTCTATAAAAAAATAAATAAAATAAAATTCAAAAAAAAATTTACTGGTAATATGGTGCTAATTCACATAATTTTTCAATGATTTTTACCCATTTTTGAAAAAAATTTGTAAGAAATGACAGTCTCATACTAGCCAAAGTATTTTTATATTTAATTACAAAACATAAAGTGATCAAGGGTAATGGCTCTTCAGTTTATTTCAAATAGAGAAAAGAAATAGGGATCAAAATCAGTGAAGACTATTAGGAATTTTAAAATAACCCAGTCCTATCCTCTCTTACTATATTTTTAAAGTGCTATCAGTTTTTAAAATTTTTTATTGAAGTATAATATGCAAAGAGGAAAATGTACATATAAGTGTAAGGATCAGTGAGGCTTTGCAACCACACCCATGTAACCAGCATCCAGATTGAACAATATTACCAGTATCCCAGAAGCCACCCTTATAACTTTTCCAGGCACTAATCCTCTCTCTCTTCAGTAACTCCTATCCTGAACAACACAGTCTTGTTTCACCTGTCTTGGAATCACCCAGCATGTACTCCTTTGTATTTGGCATCTTCCTTTCAATATTAGTGCCAGACTTATCTACATTGTTGCACATAGTTGTAGATATTCATCCTTCACTGCTATTTATATTCCACTGTTAATGAACATTTGAGTACTTTCCGTTTTGTGGCTATCACAAATAATGCAGCTAAGAACATCTTAATACATGTCTTTTGGTGAACATATGTGACAGGAATATATTTCGGAGTATCTGGAAACTTAAATAAACCTGGTCTTATTGACATATAGTATATTTTTCAAATGCAATCTGTTAGTTTTATAAGATACAGATAATCATAAAAGCTATCATTTTCCTTATATTGCTACTTTGGAGAACTCGTTAACTGCCACATAAAGAATTAGTCATTCTTTCCTCTGTGTTCCAATATCATTTAATCACAACCTCTATCAGCACCGATCACATAGCATTATATTTTACATTTGTTTTCTTAGTCCCAGAAAAGCAGAAGTGAGATCTAACACAACTTTGTACTCCCAGCTCAAATAATACCCTCTGGATTTTATGAACGAATAAATGAATATCTAAATGAATAAGTGAAAAATATGCAAACCAGCTTATCACTTACCTCCGTTTCTTTCATTAACAAGTTCAGTTCAGAAATCTGACTCTTCACCTGGCTCTCCTTGCCAATAAGGTAATCAATATCTTTTGAAAGCTTTTCCTATTGGAATATATTAGAAACAGAAATAGAAGTGTAACAAAGGCCTTCCAGAATTTCTTTTAACACAGTATCCTCTTCTCTAGCCTATGATGAACAGACAGTAAAATCAACAATGGTTATTATCGTTATTAACCCAGCGTAAACAGTCACTGGCGTTGAGCACACAGGCCTAAAGATACATGAGGGATTAGAAGCAGTTAGAAAAAAGAACAAGGTAGTGATGCTCAGATTAGTAAAAACTCCTGAATACACAAATAGCATATTTTTGTTGTCTCATCATCACTCCCAGAATGCTTCCTCCCAAGGCTTCTAAGTAGATGGAAGGGCAGCAATCCAAATAGTGTTGTCTTCCACCAGATTTTATAATTCACTCTCACACACACACACCCCACACACAACAGGAAAAACAACAAAGACCCTTCCAAAATAATCTTCAGAGTCCATCCCAGCCTAGATGTTCACTAAACAATTACACAATACACAATAATGAAAACACAGATTTATAAAAATAGGTAACTTCAAGAGCTTATTGAATAGTTTGTTCGTAAAGTAGTCATTTTGAAACTGGTATAGTTTACCATAATGTCATAGATTTTGGTGAGATCACTAGTGTGGCCCAGAAAACATTAATATACCTGAAATACATTTAAAAACAAACAATAATACCCTGACGCACCACGGGGTACAAAGCAGTAAGAGACAATGTATCCTGAGACTAAGTGAGAATAAGAACATCCAGAAAACACCTCCCATGCTGTAGCCCTGACAGGAGGATCTGAACATTTCTTGCTCACAACTGGACTAAGGGTTGAAAAGAGTTTGGAAGAAGAGGGGCAAAGCTCCTAGGAATTGAAGAAGTGAGTCTCCTTCTTATATCATCGTCCTCTTTTTTTACTTAGACCATGTTACAGGGTAAGAGAACGTATGCAGAAATGAAAGTGACAGGTCTCCAGCATGGCCCATCTTTAACTCTTTGGGACACCCAGCAATCAGACCCAGTGAGTTTCCTTGATGGCTCACTGGAGGGACAGAGGAAAGACCTGTCAGGCAGAGGAACAAGATTTCTGAGAACTCAAGGCAGGATGGGACCAAGAAGGAAATCATAGGATGTTAAGGATAGGAAGAGACATTAAAATCCTGCATTTTAATCCAGCATTTTACAGATAAGGAAACCAAAGCTCACTGAGTACAAATATCACATAGTCAATAGCTGAACTAGAAAACTCCTCACCACGCATTAACCATGATGTCACAGGCTGAGAGGTGCTTCTTCAGCACCAAGCTGCAAGGAAGATGATAGTTCTTCCAATACCACCGCTGTCAGGCCCATGTTAGGACCAGACCTACGGGGTATGAGTGCTGGCACTCTTTTTAGCTATAGTAGCAAAGAAAGGAATTTGGCCATTTAAACTGAAGTAGGGCTTAGTTCTGAAACAGCTTAAGTTAACAGTGCTAAATAGGCTAGAGAAGAATAGAGGACAGAATTCAGAAATACCATCCAAGGTCTAAGTGGTTCCAGTGAGCTGTGATGCTTAGACCAAGTCTCTGGCCAACCACAGCCTTTATCTGAGATGGCTCCAGTCTTCTCAGTCCCCTTAAACTTAGGCAGTCTGTGTTAAGACTAGATCTGTCTTAACCAAGAATCAGTGGTCCATTTATTCATAATCCTCAAAAAAGTATATGCACCAGACACTGATACTAGTTCATCTAACGTGAGAAGCAGGTTTAAATCCTTTAGTGTTATTAGGACCCCAGTTCTCTAGGAACTGATCAGAGGCTAAATTCTCAAGGACCCCAAAGTTGCTCAAAGCTTCCTCTAGAGCGGTGGTTCTCAAATGCTGGTGTGCATCAGTCTCCTGAGAGTCCATAAAGAACACAGAGGCCCAAGGTCATTAAAGAAGTACAGGCCTGGCTTCCATAGTTTTACCAAGTGTTCCAGGTGATTCTAACACCCAGCAGAGTTTGAGCTCTCTTCCTGCAACACTCAAGTGAGTAAAAATGAAAATGATATTATAAACCTACCTATGTCACCTACATCATGAAGGCCTCCAGCTTAAAATCTAAAACAAGTAAAAAGGAAGATCTAGGGAGATCTGTTTACTACTTTCAGCAAAACTGAATAATTTTACTCTTACTAAAAAGTGAATAAATTGCAAAATCCATTATGGAGTCTCAGTTTTAAAAGTGTGAAACATAAATGGGAGAAATTAACAACAAGGCAAAGGATAACTTAAGTGTATGCTATTGTCAAATACTGATTCCAAGTAACAGAAAAAAAAAGTTTTGGACAACTTATATAATATCCAACCAATAAGAAACAAACGAAAAAGGTGTCAAAGTTAAAATTAGCAAACAGTGTTATTGCCACTGTGAGGCACAACAGGGAAACAAAGACTGGATTTACTCACCCACTTGAAACAACTAAAAAATCCTAACAATAAATGAAACAGCTCTCAAGACACTGGACATCAAGAAACAAAAAACAGTGTCCCTGAGGGATGGGAAACAAGATGAGCCTATGATTGCTCTCAGCTTATTGTCAGGAGAAGGCTTCCCAGGCCTGGTGCAGAGAACTCAAATGGGGCCCAGGATCTCCCGTGACATGAGGTGATGAAGCTGGGAGTCTGCGGAGGCCAGAGTTTATAAAACATAACACCTAAGAACAGGTGGCCATAAAGAGAAAGAACTCCAGAGATTTACCAAGCAGCCCCCTTGCTTATTCATATGAGCTTTGATCAATTTTTATGTGTGAGGAAATTGCCACAGGCCAGGGCAAGTATCACCCAAAAGAATTAGAAGGAAGAATTTCAGAGCTCACACATGCCGGAAATAGTGCCTGTTCCCCACAAGCCAGACTAAAAAAAAAAAAAAAAACCTCAAAATTCATAGGGCATTGGGAAGAGTAAACAAATAGCTTTACTTCAATAATCACATAAAATTAGTCCTAGAACAAAATGCTGCTCTGTCCTAACAAAGCTTAACAGCAAGACCAAAAAGGAACAAATTGTTCCCAAGTAACTTCATCACACAACAGAAGAAAACTCAAGAATATCTTTAGGAATATAAAAATATCCAGTGCCCAACGAGGTGAGCTTTACAATACCTGGCAGCCAATCAAAAGTTGCCAGGCTTGCAAAGGAGGAGGGGAATACAACTCATAATGATAAGAAAAATCAGTCAAAATTGACCTAGTAATGACACAGATAACAGAATTAGTAAATGAGGACAGACAATAAAACAACAATACTGTAACCCATGTGTTGAATGTAGAGGGAGGACTGAGCATGTCAGACATACAAAATACAAAATATGAAACTGTATGTATAGATGCAAAATAGATACAGGTCAAAAAATGCATACACATATTGTTAAAGGAATCAAAAATTTAAATGGGTAGTAGATTTATAAATGAATTGATTCCCTTTTAAAAAGGAAAAAAGAATGAAACAAAAAAATAGCACTATACCACTGCCTACTTGGCTGTAGATTATCAAATTTAAAAGTTTTAAAAGGGCCATGTGGGCTTCCCTGGTGGCGCAGTGGTTGAGAGTCTGCCTGCTGATTCAGGGGACACGGGTTCGTGCCCCGGTCCGGGAAGATCCCACATGCCGCGGAGCGGCTGGGCCCGTGAGCCATGGCCGCTGAGCCTGCGCATCCAGGGCCTGTGCTCCGCAACAGAAAAGGCCACAACAGTGAGAGGCCCGCGTACCGAAAAAAAAAAAAAGGCCGTGTATAAGGTTAACAGACAGTAAATAACTCAGTTTTAGCTGGAATCCACCAGAATAAACAAAAATGCTTATACTAATTCTATTGGCAGCAATAAGAATCAAGTGTCTTAAAACAGCTACTACCCTTCAAAGTGTGTCACTCCCGTAACCACACTCAATGTCGTGGCATTGGGCTCATGTAGGGATGGATCATAATGAAGTGTCCTTCATCCCTCTCTTTCCTCAGAACTAGATATCAGTAGGATAAAGAGCTGCCTGGTCAGAAATACTAACAACCTAATATTAATAGATCATTAAGTAACACTTTAGATTATTAACTCATTTCAGTAAAACAGACCACACAATATGCACAGTATGATTTTATACAGAAAAAGTTAAAGGTCTAAAGTTATAAAGGATCAAAATTTAGTTCCAAAAATAAGTTCTACCTTTAAGGTTTTGTAGGCACTGCTCATAGTGGTTACACGGTGGTTGGAATGATTACCACCCAACTTACAGAGATGACAAACTGGCCTCTTACATAATTCACAGTACATGTTTATTCTCTCCGTTTCATGTTCTGGGCACATTAAAATCTATTGAATAAAGAATAAAAGTAGGATTAAGGGTCTTCATAGCTTACATGGCACTCAAAAGATTTCAAGTAATTGGGTAAAGTCCCAAAACACAAAGATTTGCTTTATGAAATCACTAAATAAAGCCATTTAAAGTAATGAAAGTGTAAAAAGAAATAAAAGCATTTGGTACATTATATGAGAATTCTCTACATTAGAATTACTGTTTTTCAATTTGAGGGTTCAAACGGTCAATTAATTATGTAAGTGTTATTTCCTCTAAACCTGCTGATAAGAAGGTAAAAATTTACTTCCTATAAGACTTAAATGAAATGCTTAAACAAGCTAGAAAGGTCCTCTGATCATAATGACTAGGTAAATTCTTAATGATCATGATCAATATTTTTTAAGGTATCATAACAAATAACTTATGAGGACCCATAGCCTCATTATCCTCACAAGAAATCTGTTACTAAGAGAGTCTTGGAACACTTTATAAGCTTCCAGATGTTTGCTTTTACATATTGATTGCACACACATTGACCAAATTTAGAACTGTGTTCTCCTGATTTAAGTTTCTACCTTTTTGTTTACTCTGTAAACTATCATCATAGTTACACTGAATTTTTACATAATGTAGCTGTTTTCATTTGGAAAAGAAGGAGGATTCTTTTAAACTAGTGTGTTAATGGAAATCAAAAAGCTGCCCATTATTCCAAAAGATTAGATTTTAAGCAACTACAACTGGTCTGATAACTTAGAGAAAATTTTTTTTAATTCCATTATAAAAAGTCCTAATACCAATGTGTAGCTCCAGGAGAAAAACTGGAAAAGATTTCAAATTTCTAAGCATGCCCAGGTTCCTACATTCTCAAAGCCATTACATTTAAAATAGAATATAAAGTCAGGCTTTCTGCAAGGAATGCAAGAACTCAAAAGTTATAAGGCAAATATTCTATAGGATGAGACACCTTTTTAGAACTTGACTATAGTGAATTACACTATTCACTATTTTGTTTCATCTATAACTTCATTCATAAAGTTTTTCTGTACGTTACTATAGAAATTACCCAGAATATTTAAGAAATGCAAATTCCACTTTAAATACTATAGAACCATTATATCATAAGCTTCAAACTATTAGGCTGTAGTTAGTTACTCTTATTTATTCATAATACAATTTTAGGTAACTAAAAATGTCAGAATGTTTCCCAATCACATCTTTTAGACAATTATGGATTTATCATATTAAAGCACAAAAGCTTTTTAACTTTAACCATTTCAATCTTAGACAGTATATCTGACATCACCTTTCCTCTCTTACTCAGTTATCATTACAAACATTCATATATTGTATTGTATCACACTGTATTGTAATAGAGTGAACCATAATATTGCCTTCTAAGCTCTGGGGACGTTTAGCAACATACTAAATAACTCCAACTACTAGGCCTTAATTTCTTGTTCCAGCTTTTAAAGTTATTTCCCTTCTTACTGTCAGGTTCTAGACTTGTTACAATTTATCTTATCATATTAAGTTTAATACTCTAACTTAATAGAAACTTCACTTACCTTGGGTCTAAAATTCGTAGTTGGGCCCACATACTCATGCTGCGCTTTTACAGTACCCCAAGGATGATAAATTTTGAAGCATTCATTGCAGTAGCTTGCACTACAGTCCATGCAACTTTTTGTGGATTCTTGAGGTGGTGGTTTACAAAGGTCACACATAATGGCTGTGGCTGCCCTGGCTGCCTGACGATATCTTTCAACAATAGTTTCCAAAGTGAAATTTCGAAACAGACCGTTGATTCCCCGTTCTCCAAGATCCACATCATGCTCACAGCCAGGACACGGAAAAGTAGTTGTCCTAGGGGTCAATGAATTGCGCTTCCAGCCTGTGTAATTAGTTAAGTCCTTGTTTAGTTACATCAGTAGGAAAATGGATAGAATGAAAACTAAGGAGTCATGTTTTGGAAAGATACATAACTACAAACATATTGCAAAAACATAATACTCAAAGTGGCTCCATATAAATCAATTTATGTACTGAAAATGCTTTTTTTAAAATGGTTTTTCCTTGGCATACAAAAGATAAGCCCAAGTTATTAAACAGTGATCAAATCAAAAAGGAATGAAATTATTCTGTAATAAATCCCATATAAAAACCATATTAAATCAAACAGATATGTGGACAAAACATATAATACAATACTACACAGGGTCAAGATCTTTTGAAATTATACAATTAATGTTTATAGTTAATTTCATATATCATTCCCAAAGGAATTTGGCTTGCATTTAAATGAACACAGCCTTGGCTCATTGATAGGAACTGAGTTTATACATAAAAGAGCAAGAGTCCTTAACCCAGCCAGGGTCCATGGATTGACTCCAGGAAGAGTCAAATAGTTTGGTAAACTATTTGAAATTATATGCAAAATTTCGCATGTATGTATCCATACATATTTTCTGGTTAAATAACCCATAGCTTTTATCAGAGTCTCAAAAGAATATGTGACCACAAAACTGTTAAGAACCACCGCAAGAGAGGGTATCCCACTGTAGTATTGTTTTATCTAGAAAATTCAGTAGGCAAAATCATTAGTTAATTGAGTGCAATCTATAAAAGAGTAAAAAGCTCATTCACAGATCTAGAATCTAGTGACTTTAAGAGGAACCAACCATTTAATATCTTCTTATGACCTGAAAAAAAGAATCATTAAGATTATTTAATTCAGTAAGCCAGAAGATACACCAAAAAAATTACAGATAACTTTACAATATATAAATAATACAATGAATGACCTTAAACATCACACTCTTCTTCAGTATTATCCTGATTTTAACAAATCAAGAAACCAAGGCATGACGGCCCTTACCCACAGGTTCACAAGAATCTGGGGTAGTCTGTTTAACACAGGTGTATGCCTATCATGTTCCCTCCTCTTCTGTATAAATTTGAGTATGTAGCCTTGGTTGCCTGCAAAATAACTTCCTAAATATAAACACAAAGTTTTTAACCTACAGCCTTCTTTCATACTACTATGTATCCAGTACCAAAAGTGAATGGTTAAACTTAGTATATGACATTTAGAAAAGGTCTTTAAGCAGCTATATTAATATTGCCTTGGCAACATTACTATCATCACTGAAGACTGTCTTAAAAGATATCTGGCATATCACTACATAAATCACTACAGGTAAAATTTAGTGATCAGCCCACGATATTATTCATTTGAAGTGACTTTACACCATGCAAAATGGCATTAGGCCCCCAAAGCTACTTATGCAACAAACATGCAGCTACACTATTTTAAATTTTAAATATTTTCAAAATATTTAAAGATATTTTTAACCTTCACATTTTAAAACATACCCAAAAAAGCATACAAAAAAATCTGCCCCATAAAAATTTGAAAATCTGACATAAAATATACTCTTGTAATAATTCTAAAAACATGCAATACAGTACAAGATATTTCACACCACAGCAGGCACATAATAAAATAAGCAGCAGAGCTACTTTTAAAACACATGCCAATGAAAATTTTGTTTAGTGAAAAAACAAGCCAAATAATTCTGGAAGTGATATAGTACAGTGGTCAAGTTTAAACAAATGGAAATTCATATTTAATTACATGCTTCCACACATGAACTAGGTGATATAAATTAAAATGGATACCTAATCTCAACAGTCAATGTTTTTAAAAAAATGAATTATTGGTTTTATGAATAGAAGATTGTGATCAATTATGTAATGGGGAAAAACAAAAGTAAATTATGCCAGTAAAATCACGCTTTAACACATACACTGGTGACACCCAGATTTTGGCCTCATGTTCAGAAATTTTAGAAAAAAAGTTTTATCCCTTTTCTGTAAACCTCTTTTGTTTTTATAATAAAAAAAACAAGGTATAAAGCATCACACTGAACTTCTTATATCAGACAAAATACTAAATCAATATATCTGCTAAAGAACTTTTATTTCATCTGTCTTAACTTCTACCATTGTTTTCATAAAAACAATCAATAGAATATATATTCAGGGCAATAAAGAAAACAGGACAGATCTAAGGATATTCTGGGAAGTGAACCTGATGGAAAAAAATCAAGATGGTAGAACTAAGAAAAAAACATAACAGAATCAACATTTCTCTATAACTCTGCTAATATAGTAAACATTAGCCAAATGTGGCTATTTAAATTTAATTAAAATTTAATTTAAAATTCATTTCCTTAGTTGTAGTACCCACATTTAAAATTCTCAAGAGCCACATATGGCTAGTGGCTACCATCTTGTATGGTGCATGGTCAAACATTTCTATAATTATAGAAAGGTCTATGGGACAGTACTACCCAGTAGCATGATATAATGGGGAAAAAAAGTAATGATGTCTTGGAAAGGTAAAGAAGCAATATAGGCCAAGCAATGCAATTTTCTATGTCAAACTCCATTTGCGGGGTCAATAATATTTGCTAATTATCTGAACACTGCCACCTCACAGAATCAATTCTTTACCCCATACCTTTAACTTCAACGACAGATTAAACTAGTTAAGCATAAACCATGACACAATTATAAAATGAAGACGCAATAAAAATTTCAAACTCGTTTATAGCAAATCCCCCCCCAAAAGTCAGCTTTCCATCATATGTTTTACCGTTTAAATGATCAAAGAGAATAATAAAGTATTTCAAAACAAAGAGAGTCAATTCATAACAGGTTCCAAACCTGTGCCAGCTGCATCTTCTCCCATATCCTGGCTGCAAACAACTTCCCCACTGTTAACACCTGGACACGTTAAGTAGACTATTTCTCCTCATGCTGGACACTCACGTTGGGCTTCCTGGTGTTGTGCATTGGACTGATGCCTTATGCTTCCACCTTAATGCTTCCACATTCTGACCATCTGATGCCTATGAGTTACATTTACCCTTTGAGTATTAGCATTTTCAAACTGCAAAAACTTTTTCTCGACTACCCTCTGAAGCAAAAGTAGGTAACAAGGTAATTTTTTAAGCAAACTGTTCCTATCTTTCCTCCTAATTATTAACTTTCAACACTTAAAATTCTCAGGGACTCACTAAAGCCTGTAAGAGAATGGATTACACGTGGCTTCTAGAAGTGGCTGTAAGATTTTAAAATCGAGGCATGTAGAAGCAGGTGAGGAAACCAGAAAAGGGATACATTTCAGGTGTTTATTTTCTCCACTAAAATTTAAGGTATCACCAGCATTCCTGAAAAAAAGTAGCCAATTTTACTTTAAAGGTCAACTGGAGTAAAAAAACAAAAATTATTTTAATAAAATGGGTTGGCCCACCTTTCACACAAAAGCAATGTACATTATTTACCCACAAGTGAGACCTGAGTGTTAAAACTCTGAACCCAAATACCTTAAAATAAAAACAAAAAATACACCATACGCACAAACAAGCAAAGATTATGGTATTAACTACAAAAATTATCAATACCTTTAAGCAAATTTTTAAATACAGAAGAAAGTACTGGCTTATTTAACCTCCCGAAGGGTAATATGGCTGTCAACGTAAGCTTTGTTCCACTAAGTAAATGTAAAGCATTTTTAAGGTAACATTAAAAAAAAACAAGGGGATGTCATTTTCTTTAAAAATATCCCATAATGGATGTGTGTGTGTGTGTGTGTGTGTGTGTGTGTGTGTGTGTGTATACATGGCAAAATGCAAGCACTAATAATCAGAGCTCCATTTAAAAACATCAGAAATTGTTTGGAATTTTAGTCCTGTTGACCTTTAAGTCATGTCAGCCAAATTTGTTCACTTTCTACATGATTTTGAAGACTTGACCACTGATATTTATTTTAAAAAAAACTTTATCTATATAAAGTTATTTAATTTAAATCTAACACTATACTGCCTGCGGCCACACAAGCAATAAAGCATTTTCTACCTCTCCACCCCAAAGATCTCCGTTGTGATGCTGTGAACAATGAACAGAAAGCTGGATTTAGAATTTAATTTCAAAGAGAAGATTCACAACATGTTAACAAAAGATAAAGCAGTAACTGTGTCCTACACATAATACAATTACTGAATTAACAGTAAAAAAAAAAATGTTTTTCCTGGTACGCATGGTATTTATATAAAGCCACCAATGTAAAACAGTCATCAAGCTTATCCTATCACGGTTCAGAATTAATCACTGTTGGTGCATCATTTAAGATACCTATACTTTATCCTACAGATTTGTATTTTTAAACAATCACACTTCTGAAAACTGTTGAATATATAAAGTAAAAATCAAGCATCTCTTTTCTGGTTTTTTTAAGTGATCTAAATCAACACAGTAAATAAACATTACTACCAATGATTGTATCTTAATGACAACAGGTAATACAGAATGGGAGAAAAGCTTGCATATATATGACCAAAAATGAACACTTATATAGCTCTTTTATTTTTACAGAATTTAACATGCTAGTGTTATACACACAAATCTTACTCTCCTTTCAAGGCATGCTTTTATTTTAAAATCTGTCAAATGACCCATGCAATGCTATTTGAAAGGAATATGTGTGAAAGTGTAAGCCACATATGTCATTTTACATTTTCCAGTAGCCACAAAAAAGTAAAAATAAACAAGTGAAATTAATTTTAGTAATACATATTTAACCCAATATATCCAAAAACTCTCATTTCAAAATGTAATATAAAATTATTAGAGGTATGTTATATTCATTTTTTCACTCTAAGAGGTACAAGTGCATATCTCAATTCAGACTAATGTGTCTCAAGCACTCAACAGCCACCTGTGGCTAGTGTACTGGACAGATCTGGAATTTTTGCTGTGAATATACCCAGAGTACTACTACTCTTCCACAAGGCAGCCATCATATTCTGCAGTCATCCCTTCACCAAATATTCTTATTTCCTATAATTGATCTCCACAGAGAAGCTTTCTAACTTGCCCCCCATGAGGACATAATACAGCTTAACAGGGCTCTTCGTAAAGAAGAGGGAGGAACATCTCGGTAAATCTAGTTTTGATCTCTTGTTCTGGAAAAATGCCATCATCGATAAATATAAGCCATCATGGCATGCTCTGTACAAATCTTATAGCAAACGTTTGTCATTCAACATCCACTCAACACATATTTATTAAACATCTACCAACTACTGTGCTAGTTAAGTTCCTGAAAACAGAAACAGTTAACTATTTTTCATCTATATTTCATTCATACTTTATATCGATCACATAAAAACCAAATCTTAAGATTCAAAGCCTATATAAAACACAGAATTTCATGAAATACACATGTGAGCTCAATCTAATGATCAGTAGAAATACTAGTATTTAACTACAATTTTATTTCATGATCTGTGCTGAATATTAATATACAAAAAGTGAATCTTCTTGGTCAATCAAGCCAGGGTCCCTAATTATCCAATGAGGATCTAGCAACAGAATATGAATTTTTATCTGATAGAATGATTTTAAGCTATCACTGTCTTTCCTCCCCTCCTCAGTATGCCAGTTTCCTAACAGGGACGAAAACATAAAAGTGATGACTTCACAAAGAGCATAACCCTCTCCAACCTCACACATCCTGCACTCCCATCGTTACCTAATGCTCCCTTTTTTGTATATACGTATAATTTTTATGTGTGTAAAATATCCTCCAAGGAATTGGTGATTACCATTTTAAAAAAATTCATGTTTTTAAAATATCATAATACCACTCTTAGAACAAATCTCCTCTTATACACTCTCTGATGGAGCACATAGACACAAATATTGCCCAAGGAGACTCCATATCACAGCATGGACCAAAAAAGATGGCATTCTCTAACATGCAAATGAGGAGAAAAAGATTCTTTTCTGATTTTAAAAAAAGGGTTGTTTTTTACAATATTAAAAAGTTACTCCTATACTAAAGAGGGAGAAATGGACAGAGTGGACAAAAGGATTAAACTGAAAACCTCAAAGCCCAAACTGGGCAGAGCTGAAGCCCTGAAGTCTGGTGCTCATGGCCGCTCGAGGACTCTCCTCCATAGGAAGGAAGTGCTGAACATGATGCTGTGGTATTTCTACCCAAACCTCTACCTCCCCTTGACCCTTACTGCCGATTTTGGCCCTTAACTTCCCAGTGGCCCTGTTCCCAATGATTTTAAATTAATTTTGATCTACATTAATCCTGCAATAGATGTTCAGAAGAAAGAAACACCACCCCTATAGGAAAAAATTTAAACACCGGCTATATAATAATGGTATAGGACTTCCCTGGCGCCACAGTAGTTAAGAATCCGCCTGCCAATGCAGGGGACACAGGTTCAAGCCCTGGTCTGGGAAGATCTCACATGCCACAGAAGCAACTAAGCCCATGCGCCACAACTACTGAGCTTGCGCACCATAACTACTGAAGTCCGTGCGCCTAGAGCCCAAGCTCCACAATGAGAAGCCACCGCAATGAGAAGCTCATGCACTGTAATGAAGAGTAGCCCCCGCTCACCGCAACTAGAGAAAGCCCACACACAGCAATGAAGACCTAACGCAGCCAAAAATAAATAACTTTATTTTTAAAAATAAATAATTTTTAAAAATAAATAAATTTATTTTTAAAAATAAATAAATAATGGTATAGTACATGTGCTATACATCTAATTAGATCTACTTCTACACACTACTACAGAATTCCACTACTGTTTAGCTGATGTTCAAAGTCCTTACTTTAAAATTTGGATTAAAAAATGGCTGAAGAATAAAATGGAATAAAATGATACCAAATAACATTCCTCTAAAAAGTCTTCTAGAACTGGGCATTATGTAGTCTCATCCCTTAATTCTGCATATTTATTTACCTATTACCACACATAGATGGTTCCCTAGTAAGTACTTCAGTGGTCCATTATTTCATTCCTCATATAAAGGACTTCACAGGGTCAGAACACCCCCTAAAATACAGACACAGTTAATAATGGGTTCAATACAAAATTCGTGTTCAATATCCAATATCCATTTTAAATGCATACCAAAAGACAATAAAAGTTCATTTTGACGTTTTAAAAGTTCATTTTAAAAGAGAGAGGGATTCTTTTCTAACTATAGTTTTAATTTATTCACCTGGAATGATTAACCCCAAAACAACGAAAATAATTTCCCTTCCACAATTATCACTGAACATATAACCAAACTCCACCACCCCAGGTTCTACCACATACCTGGTCTGCTAATTCTGTCAATTTTGTCCATGCTAGGGGAGGGAAGCCGAAGTCGAGGACTGCTCTGATTGGAGTTGTCTGATCCCACGTCATTGAATGAATCATCAAGCATCAGTAAGAGTTCTTTTACACATTTATGACAGATACTATGTTGACAAGGGAGAATCAACGGGTGGGTAAACAGCTCCTTGCATGCCGGGCAAATGAGCTCTCTTTCAATATTCTTAATGGTAACCTTAAGTTGAGAAAAAGAAATCAGAATCAAAGGCTTTTAGTGTAAATACATTTAGTGTAAATACATTTAGTGTAAATTAACATGCTTATACCTCTTGTATAAGTACATGTGTTAACCTTTCAAAAAAGAATTAAACAGATTTTTTTAAAGTCTGAAGTTTCATTTTGGTTATGAAAGTCTATACCATTAATTATGTCCCCCTCATTATCCATTGCCTAGAGGTGAAGGGGCATGAAATGGTTAAAGAAAAAAAAAGAGAAAACCTGAAGTATGAGAAAATTAGCATAAAGTATTAGGGGACCATAATATTTCATCAACAATTATTAAGTTATTAAATCATTATTAATTAACTGATTTAGGACTTCAATGAAATCCTGAAAGTAGATTACTTCAATAAAAATTAAGTATATAGCACTAAGAATAGGATTATTCCTATTTAGCACATTAGCTCTGTAACTGGCAAGTAACAAGAGCTGGTAAAAACTGGGTTAGCCATTATGTTCATGGAACTCTACTTGAAATCTATTTACAAGCTGAATTATCTGCAACTTTCTACATTAAATGTGACCATTTTCCACATGCTGCAACTGTAATGTAGGTAAGAGTTTCTCAGGCTGCATATCAAAGCAGTTATCTTAAAAGCACTTTATGAATACTAAAAGGGTATAGGGGATTAGAAGGAACCATTATAAATGCTCTCTCGATACTACAGGCTTGGAATATTTTCAGTGAGAAACATTTAGACTCATCACAACTAAAAAGGTCTAATGACCTCATACCAGTTTTCCCATTCTTTGCCTGTGTAGTTTTTCCCCACGGATCCCAAACTTCAGGTGCTATGAATCTATATTTAGCATACCTGCAATTTTAATGATGGTAGAATTTTAAAGTACTCATAAACCTGTACAGTCATTTCAACTACTGGAAACACAGAGAAAATTAAAACTGAATTAATTCACTTGTTTTAGTTACATAAAAATGCATGTGAGTATTCCCCTTAAAATGACACCAAGGGCTTTAATAATCCCTGACAATAGCACTTCAGCCAACTGGCTTTATCACTGTCAATGGGTCTTGTGATGCAGCGTTTCTTGATGCATCTCACAATGTTTAAAAAAAGCCCACATCACATCACAGTTTTAGTAAATTTGGAGGATATCCACACCTCACAATTCACATCAAACAATACAGAATATTCACATCCTCTCTCATTTTGTAAAGAATTTGACATCTGATTCAAAAGGAAATTATTGTCCTGAATGTTCAGAACAGGCTCTCACGCCCCATTTTATGAGAGGTGTACTTCCCACTGAAAGATCTAAAATCATTTCCACTTTTCTTGTACACAGAGCAGTGCATAAGCTTGCTAATCACGATGGATATAAAGCAATTCTTACGCAAAAGAAAAATTTAGTGCTCATTTTACACTCATTGAGAGGAAACAACCTGATTAAGAGAAATGTGATGTGCTGGCTCCCCCAATTAAGCTATTTCAAAATAAATGAGGTTCGACGGGAAACTAGCAAGTTGGAAAGAATTGCATATCCGACCCCTTGAAACAAAAACACTTGTACCCCGACAGCTGCTGCAGTAAGCCCGCCTCCCGCGAGCAGGCAAAGGCGGGGAGGAGCCACTGCTCGCGGTGACTGCGGGCCCGGCCCGCGAGGGTCCGAGGGGGACTCGAGAGCCGCCGCCACCGCGCTCCCAGACAAAGGAAGGCGGGACACGCGCGGGACACGCGCCCCGGGCCGCGACGGGCACCCGACTCCCTAAAACGAATTAATTCTACAATCTGAATACCATTAAAGAGCCCCGCCCAAACTCCCCGAGGTTTTCAGGTGAGCCATCACCGCACAGGAGTGGCACACTCTTCCGGGCCCCGGTGACCCCGAGTCCGACCGTCCCACTGAGGGGCAGAAAGGGGGCGCCCCGGGTTGCGAAACCCTGCCCGGGGCGGGAAAGGCGAAGAGGAAGCGGGGCCACCACACGCCCGCCCTCGCTCCTCCGGGGGGAGAGGGTCCCTCACGGCTCAGGGCAGAGGGGAAAGAGAGACCCAGGGGACCCGGCGCGCCGCCACCGAGGCGTTAGGCGGCCGTCCCTCTCCCCCACTCACCAGCGAGTCTGAACCATCCCCCTCCATGGTAGCCTTTTGCCAGGTGTCATCAAAGGCAGGATCCAAACAGGCAGACGGGCGGCCCCTGGCTGGGTCTGGTAAGCGGGTCCCTGTGGCGGCCTTGGAGCCTCGGTTCGGAGCCGGAGGGCGAGCTGGTCAGCCGGACCCCACCAGCGGACCGACGCGGCGAGGAGGAGGTCAGGGCGGGCGAAAGCAAAGACGCGGAGAGACGAGCTTTGCTCCCTACGGTGGCTCCGTGAATCCCGCCCCGCAGCCGGCTGCAGCGTCGGCTCCTGCGGCCTGCGGCTGGGCGGGCAGCCACGCGGAGACCGGGCCAGGGGTCCGTGGAGGGCGGGGCCGGGGCGGGGCGGCGCCGTCGCCCGGGCAACAGCGCCCACCGCACAAAGGAGGAGGGGCCGCGGGCGGGCGGGTGGAAGGCCCAGCGGCGGAGCAGTGGGCGGGGGTGTGGCAGTCGGCGGGGTTCCAGCTCGTTCAGCCACCGCAGCTGCCCCTTCCCCGCCCCTCCTCACTGCCGCCCGGGCCGCCACCTTCGCCCCCTGCCGGGTAGGAAGTCTCGGAGGGTCGGAAGTGAGGGCGGGGAAGGGGCGGTGGAGGCCGAGGGCCGAGCCGGGGCGGGGCCGCGGTGGAGCGGTCCGGCGGTGCTGCCACAGACTACTGTCCTGGCCATTGCTCCGCGCCGACCCTCTGCTCTTCATTTTTCTTTCCGTGCGCTTTGTTAAAGCGCGGACTAAGCATTCAGAGACAAGCTCCATTTCCTGACTCTAGCCGGGGCGGCAGGGAGAGGGCTGGCCCAGGCCGCCTTCCCGTGCCGTCGCACCCGGCACACAGAGTCGCGCGCGGGGGAGGCGACCAGGGCGAGACCCAGCTCACCCCGCCCCAACCAGGGTCGGGGGTTTCCCCTAGAGGGTCCCTGTCTCCGCCCCGCTCTCCTCCTTCTCTTCCGGCCCGATTCGTAGCGTGAACTTCACATTCCCTGACTGGTCACCAACCACTCGTTTTCTGCTTCTGCTTTTACACACCAGGGCGCCGCGCTGCCACGCACGGCACGTTCTTGCCAAGTGGCGCGGGGACAAGCCGCAGCATAGGGGTCCCTCTCCCGGGTACTGGCCGGGAATTAGAGGCGGCAGCTCCCTGCCCCGCCTAGTGTGTGCGTCCCGCCGCCGCCGCCGCCGCGCGGTTCCCACCCCCGGGCACGGAGGGTGTGGGGAAATCGGGACAGCTGGTTGGTCTTTAACGGCTCCGGCACCCACGCACCCAGGCGGTGGGCGCCCGCCCTGTGTTCAGGCACCGTTTTTCCAGGTTGGAGACTAGCCGCATAAAGTTCACCTGCTGCGGTTCAAGCGCGTTTCTTCCAGTTTTCAAGGCAAACCGAAAACACATTAACGTGGGGTTGTTGGAAACCGTATTGTTAGATCACGCCACCGCCCTCCCAGCTGGCTAAATAATTCCATCTCATGTATAGACTGAGAAAACAGGAGCTCTAAGCAGCTGGGCGAAGGGACCACAGAGCTGTAGCGCGGCATCCCGTTTAGGTTTTGACACGCTTCCCACTTTTATTTCCCATTTGGGACAAGTCTCTGTCTGTGGCAGGTTCCGCCGTCTTCCCACAGCACTGTCAGCAGTAATAGCCTCTTCTCCAGCCGACAATTAAATAACGCTGTGGCAGTGCAGAATTAAGAACAGCAAGGGACCGTAGCAATTGTCTTTAATGGAATACCCTCAATTTACAGATGAGGTGCAGAGAGGATGAACACCTTGCCAAGTAATGACTGGACTATTCTGATCCAGATTAATGCCCGCTGCGTGGCCGAACATGCTGGAGTTGAGGCTGCTTCCTCCCCACAGGTTCTGAAGCGTCCTAATCAGAAGGGAACTGAGGAAGATAACAAAATGCGTGTGTAATTTAGTTACCTATATGATGTCCTACACCATGTTCCCATATAGATTTTAAAAGGCTCGACCATTAAAAAGCATTATAAGTCGGTTTCTGTCTTTAATTCTGGTCTTTGGGTTCAACAATACCCCTTTGGCTGTAATCTCACATCAGCACACTTGAATAGTGCTTTGGTCCAAAACTAAGGAAAGTACAGAGTAAAAGAGATTAGAAGGTTTCATTAACATGAACTAAAGAAAAAACTGTATAGACAATACTTGGCTGAAAATAAATTTGAAAGCCCTTCCATTATGCAAATCAAATGACAATGAGTTATTTTCCACCTGATTCTCAAAGTTCAAAAAATATGTTAATACACTTGGTAAGAATGTGGGAAACTAGACACTTTCAAACTTTTTTGTAACAGTGTAGATTGGTCCAGCTTATTTGAAGGGAAATTTTGTAAAACCTATCAAAAAATTTCAGTGTTTCTCCTTTTAAGCAATTCCACTTCTAATAACTTTCCCACTGAAAGACTTGCATTGTGCACAAAAACATGTACAAAGATCTCAGGGGGACTTCATAGAAATTAAATATCAACTATCCATAATGTACATCCATGCCATGAAAAGGATTTCTAAAATAGTGTAAAACAAATATAAAACCATATGGATTCTGTATGTTGCCACTTTGGAAAAAAAAAAAAAAAAGGTGAGACAGGCAGGCATATTGCTTACATACGCAAATAAGTAAATAAAAGTAAGTCCGAAATGGAGCACAAAAATTGGTAACAGTGTTGTGGAGAAGTAAGGGGATGGAGTCAGGTGCGGAAGACACTTTCCATCCACATTGTATTGTATTATTTGCACTTTATAATATGTGTATGTTTTACTTCTAGAAACTTTTTAATGTAACTTAATCCATAAACTTTTAAATCCATATTTATTTAAACTATTTAACCCATATACTTTTAAAAGCAAAACGGGGGAGGGGGAATATTGGTAAGAAGATAGCAAATATGAAAACCAGCAGTCTAAATGACCACTCTCCCATTTGCCTAGTCATTTCTCCCCCCTTGGCTGCCATGCTTTGGGGCATCTCATCACTTTCTCTCAACATCCATCCATCTCAGCCTCCCAGTTATCAAAGATACCAAGAGCCTTCCCAGTTCCTCAACTTAAAATCCTGTGTGGTTTGGGGTTTTTTTTTTTTTTTTTAAATTCTTCTCTTTCCTTTCCCCGTACCTCTCTCTGACAGCCTTCAAATCCTCTTACAACAACTCAAAATGAATCTAGTATAGTATGGAGGGCCTAGAATTACCATGCTTCTTCTCTGTAGACATTTGAAGGTGTTTATGTAGGAATGACATGAAAGATGTGTTTTGTTTTGTTCTTCAAATCATTATTCTCCCAGTTTGTACTGCATACACCATCCCTTGGTGCCTGCCCCTCCCCAGTTTGGAGTATCCTAGCACTTTCTTTTCCAGTAGTTTCTTTTAAAACATGGGTCAAAATTCAACTCAAGGAAGCCTATTCCACATCTATCACCACCTCCAGTCTACAGACCTTCAATACTCCTGCCTATATTATGATATCTTGTGCTTGGTGGCGTTGTGTAATTGCTCTTCTATCACGAGGGTGTGAGCTGTCTCAAATCTATCTGCTTCATGAAGTCCAAAGGTCAATTTCTCCTCCTTCACCTGCCATCAACCACCACTCCCAAAACACACACACACACATACACTATTCAGGTCTGGTAAAACAGACGTTCAATAAATGTTCATTACCTCACACTTAAAATATAAACCTGATACCCTTTAGTTTCTACACTATTCACTAAACTGACTTGCTCTCTTTCCACACTGACTCCTAATACCCAACAAGAGCTTAAATTCCTGGCCAAGTCAGGTCCTAATGACCCTGGTGCATATTTGAGTCAGTGCTGTGAGGCTCTTAATCTGTTTGGTCAGAGGTCAAACAGCCAGGGTACCGTTCTGTTAGTATATCCTGAACAAGAACAAGCAACAAGGTCCCATGGCCAGCATACTTCTAAACCTTGCCTCCTGGTGGAAACAACCTGGGTTTTCAATTAAGAGAGCCCCTGGACTTAGGGGAAGTAAAGAAGGTGGCAATGAAGTCAATTAATGAAGTCAATCACAGGGTTTCACAGTGGACTGCCACATGCACTGTCTAAGCTGCTGGGTATCGGGAGGTTACAGGTGAAGGCACGACAAATGACATTTACCAATTATTGACCCAAGCATCTGACAAGCCAAGCTTACCTGTCATAAAGTGTTTCTGTGGGAACAACCTCAGGGGAGAGGAGTCCAGCAAGCCAGGAAGTTCGGATTTCCCTTGCCGAGCCAACTCGAGCTCATCTTTCAAGGTGCAAATCTAGAGCCTGCATCCTCATTAGTCTAGTTCTCATTGATCAGCTCCCTTTACTCTGAGCTCCTCTAGCACTTAGAGTCTTACCGCTCAGTTTAACACAATTAGGATGCTCTCATTTCGTACACTCATGTTTGATGTTTTGTAAGCCTTATCTTCCCATCCATTTCAAGCTTTTGTTTGTTTAAGAGAAAATCCAGGAGGCATTTATCTGCTAACTGGTAGCACCAGACCAGCGATTTGAGAGTTGATGAGAGGTACAGTGCTGCTCTGGCAGACACTTCCCCATTAAAGGCAGGAGTGTATTGGCTGCATAACTGGTGGGCAAAGGGGTCCCTTAGCCAACTTGGGGTGTGAACAATCTCGATAATATTCAGAGGTTGTTAGCAGGTCCCCTTTGACCACATCTTATTATTCCTACACTTAGGGTTGCTAGGTTTAGCAAATAAAAACACAGGACATCCTGTTAAATTTGAATTTCAGATACATAATGAACTTGTTTAGTATATGTCCCAAATATTGAATGGGATATACTTACATTAAAAAATCTGTTGTTTAACTGAAATTCAAATTTAACTCTACATTCTGTATTTTATCTGGCATCTCTACCTCCCATTGTTAATGATCATAGTTTGCATATAAGGGGTCTCAAGACCCAACCCTGTTGTCGAAGTAGCTAGATGTAATAGCTTTACTTACTGAAGGCCTACTATGTGCCAATAACAGTATTAGGAACTTTGCACAGAATATTCATTTAATCCTTGCAATAACCCTGTGAAATAGGTATAATTCCCTTCAGAGGGGACATGTAACAGTCACAAGTCCTCTCCACCTCTATTCGGAGATTAAGTAATACCCTCAAGGTCACATGGCTAGATACCAAGAGCCAAGATTCAAACCTGGGTGTCACTCTAGCATCCCTACTCAGGCCCACAGGAGTGTCTAACATGCAATTTCAATTTAATAGAAAATATGATTTAAACATTCTTTGACAAAGCAGTTTCAGAGACAGTTTTTCCCCCCCCAAATTATCTTTCGAGTAATGTAGTAAAAACATCAGAGGAAAATTCTGATATTTATAAAATTAGCTATGTTCAAGTTATCCTGCTATCATCTAAATCTCTTCAGCTTTCCTCCTCCCCACAACACACACACTTTACCCAACCCCAAGATATAAAAAAATATTTTAAAGGATACTTTGCAGTGTGCACAACCTTAGTATTATCACCCAGTTTAGATTCAGTTGTGTGAGCAACTATCTATTGAGCCTTCTGAAACAGATCATTTGGTGGTATGTTTGTTTTGGTCTCAGGAGATGTTTAAGACTTTACATTAGTCGAGATGTGAGGATCTTCTAAACGTAATTCTTTCAGAGTATAAGCATCTTCTTGAAAGCAAATTTTGTGTTTATAAAAGTTCTTGAATCTTTTGTGCCTCAAAGATATTCAAAGTTAAAAGTAATAATTCACCAAGTAATGGAATCATCACCTGTTTCTCGATTAAAATTAAATGTAAGCTTTCCAAAGCCTCTTTATTTTGCTCAAATTATTGTACTCCTTGGATGTACCTGAACAGTAATTATTGAACTGTGGGACACAAGAAGTGCTTTCTGGCTGTGAATACATAAATATAAGTATGTTTAAATGCTAAATAAAGAAGCATACTGAATTTAAATTCTTCTATGTTCCTTGTCATCAAATCTTCATTATATGATTCTAGAAAAGTGTGTGACAGTGTGAAGAAAAGAAGTGTATGAAGATGATAAAAAATTAATAAGGTAAATCTTTCTAGAGACCAAAACAGTTTGAAAATACTGCTTTGTGTAATCCTAGATATTGACCACAGAGTTGGAAAGCTCTCTTTTAGCCCAAAGAGATGAGTTACAAAAGAAAAACCAAAACAAAACAAAAAAACAAAACCTCAGAAAGCAGCTTCCAGAAATGGTACAAATTTCTGTATTTCTGTGATAGTGAAATATAAACAAGTCCATTTACATTGATTTTTAAACCTCTTGAGAATTATCATAGGTATTAACCATACTCATAGGGTATTGTTTGATGAACAGAAAGACTACAATGGTAGAGATCACTGTGTACTTTAAATATTAAAGTCATCATCACAATAGAGTAAACCTAGATGATCAACTTTGTCATGTGGGTTTTATGTTACTCTAAGATGAAAGGCTCACCTCCCACATTCAAGAACACAACAGTAAGCTAATTTAATTTGAAATAGACACACAGCAAACTGCTGCCCCTGGGAGATGCAGTGGATTGGAGGTGGGAGTGAAGTTCCACCTTTTACTCGTAAAATTTTCTGTAAAGTTTGAATATTTTGCAATGAGCATGTATTAAACGTTGTAAAATTTTAAAGCCATCAGAGAAAAGTGAAAGAAATTAGGATGATGGTCAACCCACTGGTCTCAACTTTGAAGGAAGGGAAGGAAAGGGCAGGGGGTTAGGAAGACAAGAGCCTCTGCTCTTTTTTTTTTTTTTTTTAACTCCATGAACTTGGCATAATTAGATCAGTTTCACATTATTTTTCACCTTACCAACTTGAGCTACAAAGTGGAACCTAACTTCTCAGAGGAAAATAAAGCAGGTCAAAGGTCTGCTAGTCCTTGGCTAATACTCAGCGAGGTATTCGGTGTTCAAATCCTGTATAATCACATATATAAGCAGGGTTTTAAATAGAGTTAGGGGGCGGAGCTGTGAGGAAAGTGGGCAGAGAATAAGCTTGAATTGTCATGGTTAGGAGGCTACTCCTGACCCCTCACGCCCCACCCCGCCAAATAAAAGGCAGAGGGAGGAACTGTCCTAAGATCTCACTGTGAGAGGCTACTTCCCAACTCCAGAGATTTCACAGGGATACCTGCCTCTCTAACTTTGGAAGTCAGCTGACCTCCGGCTCCTGCTTTTGCTACAGGCCCATTACTGAAACCTAGTGAAGAGGGTCCGCCTACTGGAGAGCGAGGCAGAGAAATTCAGTGGATGAAGCCAGAAGGTTATTTGGGTTCTGTTTTTTCATTACAGTGAGCATATTGTGAAACACAATGCTAATTCTGAGAGGTTTGTTTTTGTTCACCTGACTTAATTATAAGTTTTAAGGATTCACTAATGGTTCTGCCCTACTCGCCCATTTAGTATTCATGAGAAGTTCACCTGCCTGCTTCATAATCACCTGGGATGTCAACTTGCAGATCCCTGGTCCCACCTCAAAACTATTCTCTCCGTATATCAAGTGTTGCCTGCTATTGAAGGAAAGTATTATTAACCAACCAATACAATTCTGGCTTACTCTGAAGAATGTCTGAGCACCACGGGCCTAAACTCACCTCTCCATCATCCTATTCCGATCCCATCAAGAGTGGTACATTTATTTTACAATCAACAGAAGGCGTCCTCTTTCCTTCTCCCCGCCCCCCGCCCCCCGAGTTCCTAGGCAACCAGGGTCCTGCTGTGTGCTTTAGAGGGCCAGTTTCTGCCCCTCTTGCGGCAAGCCTTCTCGCTCAGGGCCAGCACCTCCTCCTGGACTTCTTTCCCCAGGGTCGGTCCTCCAGAGGGTAGAGAGGGCTGTAGTACGCATCCCAGACGGGGCGGGGAGGGGCAGGGTGCTGGTGGCCAAGGGGAAGCTGTTTGGGGCGACAAGGAGCTTGGAGATGCTGGTCAGGATGTCCCTATGCATGTGCAGGAGGCTCCTCGAGTTGTAGGATGGAGCCCCAGGATTCGAAGAAAAGTAGAACCAGGGTCCTCCATTTGTACTTCTGGTCCGGGGTGTAAATGATAGGGGTGGCCCGAAGCACAGCCTCTACCTTCGAAATGTTAATAAGTATTCTGTTTCGGAAGAGTGTTCCGTGTTTGCAGAACAGGAGAGAGAATTCAGGGAGGCTCACAGTTCGCCCGGGACGCTTTCGTCTGGGAGGGCGTTAAGCGGCTCCCCAGCCCCGGGAGCCGCGGGACTGTCTGGCCTGAAGCATCCACAAAGTTGGGGTTAGTGAGGTATGAGACTGATGTTTCAGGTGCTCGCACCAGAGCTGCAGATCATCCTTATCCTTTCTGATGACCGTGCGCAGGGCCACAACCTTTTCTCGAAACTCCAGGTGCAGAAGACAAACGCAGACGCCGTTTCTCGCCTTCTAGCCACAGGCGAATCCCGGCAGGCCGCGCACCGCGCAGCCTTCGCATTTCCCGACACTTCCCGCCTGTAAACCAATTAGGTGCCTCTCCAGGCACTTTCTCTGAGGCAGCGCGGAGGCCCGCCTCCCCGCAAGGCTTTCAGCTTAGGCACGGCGCCACCCGGCCCGGCCGAGGGCGCGGTCACCACGCGTCACCGACAGCGCAAGCCTGGGTTTCTAAAGGGCTCCGGGACAGGTGCCTGGCTGAAATCCGGTGCCTTAACATCTCTTCCTCCCCACCAAAGGAAGGATGTTTGAAATGTTCCCGACCTGGGACAACGGCCAAGGACCTGGAAGGAGTGCTGATAACGCCAAGGCTTGGCGAACGGGGGTTCTTTTCCTATTTATCCGCCATAAGGTCGGACTGCTTGCTGAACCCGATCCCACCCTCCTCGCCTATCCACCGTCTGGTCCGACCCTCCCTCTGCGCTCCGCGCCTGGACGGGCGACGTCAACCACTCGATGTCACCACGCTTAGGAGCCCTGGGTGCGTCAAGGAGAGCCCCCTGGCCAATGCCCGACCCTCCTCCCCATCTTCGCAGGCTGAGATCTTGACCCTTGCCGTCCCGAGAGCCCCCGCGGTCGCCCAGCTGGCCAAGTGCCTTTTGGCTCATTTCAGAAATGCCGCGCAATTAAAAAAAAAAAAAAAGAAAGCGTCTACTTTGCATTCTGCAGCTGCTGGGGCGCCCTGGCTGAGAGCGCTGACCTGGGACTCCAGCCCCGCCCTCCCCGGCGGCTTCAAGGGCCCGGGACGACTACAGCCACAAGCCGAGCAGTGCCTGGAGTGGGGGCCACAGGCTGAGTAGTGCCTGGAGTGGGGGCCCAGTCCGCGGCTCCGCGCGCCCCGGCACTTACCTTGCCTCTGGCTAGCAATTCCATGATGTAGCCAAATTCACTTATGTCCCCCGACTCAGACATGGTTACGACCCTTCGCAAACTCGGGAGGAACCAGGCAGGTGCATCGAATATGTTCTTTTTCTCTCTCTTGCTCTGTTTTTAGTCTGAGTTTTGCCAAGCGCCCCGCCTGTGTGCTGTTAACGAGGAAAAATGAGAAAGCGGGGGGAAAAAGCAAAAAGCGGGGTTGGGTGGGATGAAGGCCATAGAGGGCTACTGGGCAGCCACGTCTAGCGTTCTTAGCTCCGGGCAGGGCGACGTAACGCAACAAACGAGGGCGTCGGCGGCGGTGGCGACCGTGAAATCCTCACCGGGCGGAGCAGGGCGCGGAGGCCCCGCCTCCTCGGGGATCGCGGCCCGCGCCTCCTGCCAGGGGTCGGAAGGCTGCGGAGACAAACACCTACACAAAAGCTTGTCTGCTCCCGGCGTGGCGCCGCCCCAGCCCGGACACCCACGGGATAGTTAAAGCCGTCCTTTATGCGATGGCTGAGACGGTGGCTGTCTGGAGTTCTCAACGCAAGGACCAGGAAAAATCCTCACCCCACTGTCTGGAGGTGCGAGGGCAGAGAGAATGAATGCAAAGCAGGCACAACAAAGGATCTGGCTGACAGCGCCGGAAAAAAAATAAGTGAGGGCCCAGGAAACGGCAACGCCGCATCTCAAGTCAGCCTTCCTGAAATCCAATAGGTAACAAAGACCAAGCCAGCGCTTCTGAGATGAGAACAAATACCAGGATTGTATTTTAAACACTCTAAGTGTGTAAGGTCGATTGTATCTCTATATCCTCTTGATACTCAACTTTCCTTTAATTTAAAAAAAAAAAAGATTCCTGCCAGCAAGATTCCTGGACATTCTCACTCCTAGTTACGACTAACTCACTTTCCAATTATTTATTTCATTGATTGAGTTAAACATTCAGTGCATGTTTCTCACATTTTATACTTCTTTTAAAAATAGCAGCTCCCCTAGGAGGCTGCAGCTGAAACGGCCTCTTAGTCTTCTCCCTGCTTCGCTCATACCTGACTATCTTTGCTTCTCTTGAGAAGAAAACTTGGCGGAACAAAGTCAGGACTACTCTATTCCTCCACTATAGGCAGTCTCTTATCTTAATTGAAAAGGAGGAAAGTGATAAGGTCATGACCTTTTCTTTAAATAAAAAAAAGAGAGAGAAAGAAGAAAAGAAAAGAAATGCCAGCTATGATTAGATTAGACCCAACTATACGATTTACTGCAAGAATGAAACCATTTCCCTTAGGGGTTTTTCTTGTTTGCCTTTTCTTTGGGTCATTTTCTGATTTCTCTTCTCTGGTCCAGAAATCCAAAAGTATATAATGATTTCTTTCTTCTTTTTCCTGCACATAAAGCTCCAATAATGTTGCTCCTTGACTCTTCTTCCACTAGAACTTTGCTCCTTCTTCAGTGTGTTACTTTTCTCTCTAAGTTGGTGCCGATCGCCTCTTAGAGCAAGCAGCAAAAGTTAATGTGTTGGATGTTCACAGTTGGGCTCAGTAGGAGATAAGACAAAATCATAATGCTTCTTGTTTAGAAGCTTGTCCTTCTCAAGTTCTCCAGAACCCTGTGTATGCCCTTTGCTTCCATAAGGAAAACTAAACAGAATTCAAGCAAGGTCTGTAGCATCCATGAATGCATTCCTCCCCAATATTAGCAATACTTGACAGATTGCCAGAAAGAGGTATTGCTTTAAAAGAGAGTTTTTCACACCCAGAAAGTATTTGGGCACATAATAAAAATCACGATGTTAGAGCCAAACTAGTCTTAAGTCAGGCATGACAAGCAGGAAGGAGGAAGGGAGAGACAAAGGAACAAAAAAAGCCAAATGTTCCCCCTTAAAAAGCTTACCCCCAAAACCCCATCCAATGACCTCCACTTACATCTCCTGTATGAGAACAAGGACATATGTCCACCCATAATTACAAGGAAGGCTGGGAAGGTGATTATTTTACTCTGGGAACATTGCCACTCTAAACAAAATCAAGGATTTATTAGTGAGGAAGAAGAGGAAAGAGATGTTGAGTAGGAAACTGTTGGTTTCTGCTACCCCTGGGGTAAGTCCATTCAGTTTCCTGAGTTTCTTTCTTCTTTATTTTCACTTTTTTGCCAGCACCACGCGGCATGTGGGATCTCAGTTCCCCGACCAGGGACTGAACCCGCCAGGGAAGTCCCAGTTTGCTGAGTTTCAATTTTCTCTTCTGTAAAATGACTGGTTTTGAACTAAATGGTCTCTAACCTCTTCCTCCTCTTAATGCTGATGTCTCCAATCTAAGGATCCCTTTACCATCTGGCAGCACTAGCTTCTCCTCTTTTCCCTGAATAAGTTGCTATTATAAAAGGTCTGTCCACCCGATCACTTGCTATTAGGAAATACTCCAGGCAAAATATGCTTAACAGTTGCCTGGATTCCCACCCAAGGCCAAGATGGGGCTGGGGGCAAGGGTCTTAGAATCAGCTGCTGTAGTGGCAAGAAGTGGAACTGCCCATAAGAGTCCAGATTGGTGCCCACAAGTTGGACACTGAACATTTACTCAGATGCCTGGTGGTATTTACCACTCTTTATTTAGTCACTGAGTGAATAGCACTATGGAACATTAAGAACCTTTCAAAGATGACAGGCATACAAAATGAAGACTGCATTTACATTTCCCTTGAAATTCTCTGTACAGACTTCAAAGACACAGGATCAGTCAGTAGGTGCCAAACAAAATTTGCTTTATTATTTCTCTTACTTCAAAGAACAAAATAAGATTAATATCATACAGATTAATATCTAACTTCATTCCCCATAGAAACCAAAATTAAGAAAAAAGTTAATTCACATTTCTCAAAAATAATAAAAGTAGCATGACAGATGCTGCTTCACAGGGAACTTCCCCACCTAAAAGAAAGATATTTAATAGAGGGATTACGTGATGTGTGAATTTTTCACACTGAGAAGTCTAGCAATATTAAAGAGTCCCTCGCTGTGGGAAATCTAATTGTCAGTTTCCATCTAATGGAGAAAACTTTTCAATATAACTGCTTAATTGCCATGCGGATTCCTGAAATGACTAACCTATAGAGAGCCACAGCTTTTGGCTTCATTTTCATCCATGACACCCTATTTTCTCCTCCTTATAGTAAACAACATAACACAACAGTTTTAACAAATAACACAAAAAATACACATTCCAAGTTTTTCTTAGCTGTGGACACAAATAAATAATTGTACAAATTTAGAAGTTGAAATCTATGATGATGAATGTTTAGCAGTTTAAGAGTTAGAGACTAGAATTAGTAATATAAAAATATCCTGGTTTTAATAAACCCTCATATTTACTTCAACAGTCTTTATTTCAGAAGTGGAAACATACAATGTAGCTTTCTGACACAAATGCATCCTAGCACCTATACCTAGAAAGGTCATTTAAAAAACCAAAATTTTTAACAGCTTTATTGAGGTATGATTTACTTACCATAAAATTCACCAATTGTAAGTGTACAGTTTAGTAATTTTTATTAAATTATGGAGTTATGCAATCATCTCATAATCCAGTTCTAAAACATTGGAATATCTCTCCATTTATTGAGATTTTCTCTAATTTCTTTTAGTTGTGCTCTATAGTGTTCAGATATATTGCACTGCTTTTGTTAAATGCATTGCTAAGTATCATTATTGTGAATGAACTTGATTTCTTAATTTCATTTTTGGGTTGTTTATTGCTTGTACAGAGAAATGCAACTAATAATTGCATAATAAACTGTATCTTGCAATGTTGTAAAATTCATTAATCCCTAATTAAAGAAAGTTTTACTTTTTCCTTTCCAGTCTGTATGCCTTTATTTTTCTTGCCTTATAACTCTAGTTAGAACCTCCATTATAATACTGAATAAAAGTGACAGGAGTTGACATCCTTGCCTCATTCCAATAGTAGCAGAGAAACAGTCCATCTTTAACCATTAAATATTGGTTTAACTACATTCCATAAATTTTGACACATTGTGGGTTTGTTTTTATTCATTTAGAAATATTTTCTAATTTTTCCTTGTGACAGGCTATCTAGAAATAATTTCCAAATTATTCCAAATTTCTAAATAATTTAGTTTTCCCATATTTCTTCCTGTTGATTTCTAATCTAATTCAGTTTTAAACAAATACCATTTTTAAAAATTATTTCAATGTTTTTAAAATATATCAAGGCTTTTTTATGGGCTAACATGGGAGTTAGCAAACCTTCTCTTACTGGGTGAGATGTTAGTTAAACATTTAACACTTGCAGCAATACAGTCTTTTTGATGAAAGCACAGTCAACAATAGATAAACAAGCGGGTGAGGCTATGTTCCAATAAACATTTATTTCCAAAACTAGGCAACTGAATAAGCACATGAAAAGGTGCTCAACCATCATTAGTCATTAGGGAAATGCAACTCAATACCACTTCATACCTACTGGGATGCTTATAATTTAAAAGAAATGGAAAATAAGTCTTCGTGATGATGTGGAGAAATTGGAAGGCTTGTACATAGCTGATGGGAATATAAAATGATGCAGTGCGAAACAGTTTAGTGGTACCTGAAGAAGTTAAACATAAGACTACCAGCAATTCCACTTCTAGGTAGATACTCAAAAGAACTGGAAGCAGGGACTCAAAGAGATACTTGTTTGTACACAAGTGTTCACTGCTGCATTTTTCACAATAAACAAAAGATATAAACAACCCAAGTGTTGATCAACACATGATTGGATAAACAAAATGTAGTATATACATATAATGGAATATTTTTTTTCTACAATATGGAATGAACTTCTGATATATGGTACAATATGGATAGACCTTGAAAACATTAGGCTAAGTGAAATAAGCTAGACACAGAAGGACAAATACTATATAATTTTACTTATATAAAGTAGGATAGGCAAATTCATAGGGACAGAAAGACATAGGATAGGATCCTATGTCTAGGATAGGCAAATTCATAGGGACAGAAAGTAGATTAGACAGACCGGAGGGAGAGGGGAATGGGGAGCTACTGTTTAATGGGTACAGAGATTATGTTGTGGATGATGAAAAATTTGGGGTATAGTTAATGGTGATGGTTGCACAACATTACAAATGTAAATAATGCCACTGAACTGCACACTTAAAGATGGTTTTAAAAAATTAAGTGTTTGGCTCTTGAGTTGTAGTTTACTGATTGTTTCCTAAAATATTATCTGTTTTGGGTAATATTCCATGTATGCTTAAAAGGCATGTGTATTCTTCTGTTGGGTGCAGCGTTCCAGGAATCAGCTAGGTAAAGTTGGTTTTCCATGTCTTAGGTCTTTGTTCTTCTTCTGTTCCTCCTCTACTACATTCTTTTGTGTTAAACTTTTTTTAGTGAACCTATTTCATTCTTCTGTTGATTTTAACAAAATTACTACTTCTTAATAGTTACTCTAGGAATTATGATATAAATATTAACTGAGCACAATCTACTTTGGGTTAATACTGACTTAATACCAGTAAAATACAGCAACTTAACAATGTAGTTCCAATTCTCCTCCCTCCACTGCCATACATATTATGTATGTATAACACCTATGTATGTTATAAACCCAAGAATACATTCTTATAATTACTGCTTTACACAATCTAAGACAAGATTGCTGTGTTTTAAAGAAATTGAGAGGAGGAAAAAATATATGTACACAATTTATTTATTCACAGTTTATCATTTCTGGTACCTATCATTTCCTGCTATCTGTAGTCATTTCCTTTCATTCTGAAGACCTCCTTTAGTATATTTGTAAGACAATGTGTTAGCAATGTTTCTTCAGTCTTTTAATTAATCTGTAAATCCAAAATAATCACAATAAAATTACTTTCAGGATTTTCTAGAAACATGTCAAGTTACTTCTAAAATTAATTCAAAAGACCAGTGGGTACGACTCTGTACTCCCAATGCAGGGGGCCTGGGTTTGATCTGTGGTCAGGGAACTAGATCCCACATGCATGCTGCAACTAAGAGTTTGCATGCCACAACAAAGAAGTCCGCATGCCACAACTAAACATGCCACAACAAAGATCCCACGTGCCACAACTAAGACCCGGTGCAGCCAAAATAAGTAAATAAATAATTTTTTTTTAAAAAGAGAGAAATGCACAAGATTGGCCAAGACAATTTATAAAAGTACAATGCTGTAGCAAATACAAAAATGAAGCCATAATAATTAGAACAACTGGTATAAGAATAGACGAGTAGATCAATAACACAGAATAGAAAATCCAGATTAAAACTTATGATTAGATTTTACATGATTTCTGTTGATTTACTAAGTAATAAAGGTGATATTTCAAATCAGTGATGAAAGGGAGGAGGTCGAGATGGCAGAGTAGGAGGATGTGGAACTCACCTTCCCCCACGAACACATCAAAAATACAACTACATGTGGAACAATTCTCACTGAAAACTAACTGGAGACTGGCAGAAGGACTGCTGTACAACCAAGCCTGTAAGAAAGCTACACACAGAATCAGGTAGAAAGGGAAGAGAAAGAATCAGGTTGGGACCTGCACTCCTGGGAGAGGTCTCAGAGGAAAAAGGAGATTACACAGGTGGAGACTTGCCCTGGGAGTGAGTGCTTCAAGCCACATATTGGGCGCCTTGGCCCTGCGGTCCAACACAGGAAAGACAAGCCCCGTTGCCTGGTTGGAGGGCTGGTGGCACTAACAGGAGGGCTGTGGGAAGCCTGGACTCCACTTGTGAAGAGTGCACGAACACTTGCTCTTGAAGCAGGACAGAGACAGTGGATTGAGATGGCATACCACTGCCCCTGCATGTACCCCAGCCTGAGATGAGTGATAGCTCCAGCCACTTGCATCATGACACAGCTCTAGACTAGGGCAAAGTCTGCCAAGGCCCAAGGAGAGAGCTCTGCAGTGAGACAAAAATGTGGCTGATGTGACGTCTGAGCAGGGTGGGGGCAGCCATTACTGGTGCTTACATAGGCAGCATATCAGAAGCAGTCTGGGTCTCTGACCCCAGCCAGACTGCCACAGGCCATACCCTGACTCATGCCAAGTGCCCACACTAGCCCCTCTTGCTCCAGCACTGCTTCCCTCTGGGGTGAGGGTACTGGTGCTGGGAAGGGCGAGAGCACACACTTAAAGGGAACAGAACCAGCTCAGACCCAACTCTCAAGATTTCTGTTCCAGTAACTTGGGACCAACCCCACCCCTGATAGGGTGATGATGGTCACAGAAAAGACGGGAAGACCTAGCTCACACCTGGCTCCAGCCCTAGCCGCTCCATCTCAAGCCTCACCTCCTACCATGGTGATAGCTACCAGCACACCCTGGGGAAAGATGTGACTCATGATCACATGAGATTCAGCTCCCCCCACCAAAGCCACTGGGCACACACAGACTGAGTGAGGATGCTCCCACATAAGGACACTCCTTCAAGACCACAATAGGTAACTGTCTCACCCAATTTCAGAGTGACAAAGTCAAACAAAATGAGAAGACAAAGGAGTTTGTCCCAATTGAAAGAGCAAGACAAAACCCCTGGGAAAAAACAAAAAAATGAAACAGAAATAAACAATTTACCAGACAAAGAATTCAAAGAATTAGGAATAAAAATGCTAACTGAAGTATGGAAAAGGATAGATGAACACAATGAGAATTTTAACTAGGAACTAGAAAACATGAAGAAGTATCGGTCAGAGCTGAAGAATACAATAACTGAAATGAAAAACATACTAAAAGGAATTAACAGCAGACTAGGTGATACAGAAGAATTCATAAGTGATCTGGAAGACAGAATAATGGAAATCACCCAATCAACCACCAAAAGGAAAAACAAATAAAAAAAATGAGAACAGTTTAAGAGGTCCCTGGGACAACATCAAGTGTACCAACAATTGCATTATAGGGGTCCCAGAAGGAGAAGAGAAAGGGAGGGAATTGAAAATGTATTTGACGAAACTATGGCTGAAAACTTCCCAAACCTGAAGAAGGAAAAAAATATCCAGGTATAGGAAACAGTGTCCCAAACTAGATGAACTCAACAGACCCACACCAAGACATATCATAATTAAAATGGCAAAAGTAAAAGAAAAGAGAGAATTCTAAAGGCAGCAAGAGAAAAAGAAAGAATCACATACAAGGGAAACTCCAAAAGGCTATCAGCTGATTTTTCGGCAGAAACGTTGCAGACCAGAAGGGAGTGGCATGATGTATTCAAAGAACTGAAAGGGAAAAATCTGCAACCTAGGATACCTTACCCAGCAAGATTATTAATTAGAATTGAAGGAGAGATAAAGAACTTCTCAGACAAGCAAAAACTAAAAGAGTTCATCAATGCTAAACCTACTCTAAAAGAAGTCTTAAAGGGTCTTCTATAGGAAAGGCAAATACATAGTAAAGGCTGAAGATCAACCACTTAAATAAGCTAGTATGAAAATTAAAAGCCAAAAAAATTATAAAATCAACTATAACTATAATAATTATTAAAAATATAAACATGAAATTGTTAAATATGACATCAAAAACACAAAATGTTGGGGAGGGGAGTAAAAAAATGTAGATCTTTTAGAATGTTTGAACATGAAGGACTACTTGTTTGAAACAAGTAGACATAGTTATAGGTCAACATATATGAACCTCATGGTAACCACAAATCAAAAACCTACAACAGATACATAAAAACAGAGAGAAAGGAACACCAGCACACCACTGAAGAAAATCATTGAAACACAAAAGAAGAAACTAAAAGAAGAAAAAGAGAATACAGAAACAACCAGAAAGCAAATAACAAAACAGCAATAAGTATGTAGCTATCGATAATTACTTTAAATATCAATGGACTAAATGCTCCAATCAAAAGATATTAGGTGGCTGATTGGATAAAAAAACAAGACCCATTTATATGCTGCTTGCAAGAGACTTACTTCAGAGCTAAATACATACACAGACTGAAAGTGAGGGGATGGAAAAAGATATTTCATGCAAATGGAAATGACAAGAAAGCAGGGGTAGCAATACTCATACCAGACTTTAAAACAAAGTTTATAACAAAAGAAAAGGAAGGGCATTAGGGATCAATACAAAAAGAGTATATTACACTTGTTAACATATATGCACCTAGTACAGGAGCACCTAAATATGTAAAGCAAATATTAACAGACATAAAGGGAGAAAGTGACAATAATCCAATAACAGTGGACTATTAACACCCCACTTATATCAATGGTCAGATCATCCAGACGGAAACAGTGGTCTTGATACAATAGAACAGTTGGGCTTAAGAGATATCTATCAGACATTCCATCCCCAAACGGCAGAATACACATTCTTTCAAAGTGCATATGGAACATTCTCCAGGATGGATCACATGCTAGGCCACAAAACAAGTCTCAACAAATTTAAGGTGAGAGAAATTATATCAAGCATTTTTTCAGACCACAACAGTCTTAAACTAGAAATCAATTACAGGGAGAAAAATGGAGAAAGCACAAACACCTGGAGACCAAACAACATGCTACTAAAAAAACCAATGGAACAATGAAGAAATCAAAGAGGAAATCCGAAAATGCCCCAAGACAAATGAAAATGGAAACACAATTTTCTAAAATCTATGGGATACAGTAAAAGCACTTCTAAGAGGGAAGTTTATAGTGACACGGGCCTACCTCAAGAAATACCAAAAATCTCAAATAAACAACCTAACCTAATTACAAAAAGAAGAACAAAGTCCAAAGTCAGCAGAAGGGAGGAAATAATAAAGATAAGAGAGGAAATAAATAAAATAGAGAACAACAACAACAACAAAAAACAATTGAAAAGACCAATGAAATCAAGAACTGGTTTTGTGAAAGGATAAACAAAATTAATAAACCTTTAGCCAGGCTCATTAAGAAAAAGAGAGGATCCAAATAAACAAAATAAGAAATGAAAGAGGAGAAATAACAACAGATATCACAGAGATACAAAGAACTATGAGAGAATACTACAAACAGCTGTATGTCCAAAAACTGGAAAACCTAGAAGAAACACATGAAATGAACACATTTCTAGAAACATTCAGTTCCGAGACTGAATCAGAAAGAAAAAGAAATAGACAATCTGAACAGACAGATCATTAGTAGTGAAAATGAATTTGTAATTAAGAAAAAAAATCCCAGCAAACAAAAGCCAGGACCCGACAAGTTCATAGGGGAATTCTATCAAACATATAAAGAAGAGCTAATGCCCATCCTTCTCAAACTATTCCAAAAAATTAAAGAGGATGGAACACTCCTAAATTCATTCTACAAGGTCACCATTACTCAATAGCAAAACCAGACAAAAATGCTACCAAAAAAAAATTTACAAGCCAATATCTCCGATGAATAGAGATGCAATAATTCTCAACAAAATATTAGCAAACCAAATTCAGCAATATATAAAAAGGATCAAACACCATGATCCCACCAGAAAACTACTAGAGCTCATCAAGGAATTCAGTAAAGCTGCAGGATACAGAACTGATATACAGAAATCTATTGCTATTCTATACACTAAAAATGAACTATCAGAAAGAGAAAGCAAGAAAAAAATCCCATTTAAAATAGCATCAAAAAGAATAAAATACCTAGGAATAAACTTAACCAAGGAGATGAAAGACCTAAACTCTGAAAACTATAAAACACTGATGAAGGAAATTGAAGATGACACAGAGAAATGGAAAGATATCCCATGTTCTTGGATTGGAAGATTAATGTTGTTAAAATGTCCATTCTACCCAAACCAATCTACAGACTTAATGTAATCCCTATCAAAATACCCATGACATTTTTCGTGAAAGAAAAATATCTCTTTCATAGATGCCACTAATCTCATTCTTGAGGTCCTATCTTCTAATACCAAAGGTCCTATCTTCTAATACCATCACACCGGGGTTTAGGATTTCAATATAAGAAGTTTTGAGGGGACACATACATTCAGTCTAAGGCTGAAGATTTTGTCTATTGATCTTGTTTCTGGTCACATTGTTGGGCTCTGTTACTATTTCTAATAGTTTGTTAGTTGATCCTCCTGGAATTAAAAAAAAATTATCTGAATACACATAGGTCATTTTTCTTATTTGTTGCCAATATTTAGAGATTTTTTTTCTTATTTTCTTATAACTTTCATTATAATGTTGGATAGCAGAAATGAAAACAATCATTCTAGATTTATTTCTGACTTTAATGGAAACCATTCAAATAATTCACCTTTGTAGCTGAGGATCTTGGGGGTTGAGGATTTGGAGTTAATAACACCCTTTATTGGGTTAAGAAGGTTTTTTCTATTCCTACTATGCTAAAAAGAATTTTTTATTAGATATACATGTTGAAATTTATCAAATTCTTTTATCTATTTATATGACTGTATGATTTTCATTTTTAATCTAGTAATAGAGTGAATTATATTAATTTTTTTCCAGTGTTGAACCTCTTCTGGGATAAATCCTGCTTGGTTATGATACATAAATCTATTAATACATTACTCAATCTGATGTACCAACATGTTCTTCAGCATTTTTGCTTTAATGTCCACATTTGTCCCAACTGGTCACTTTCTGGTGGCCTAGGATTCTTCCTGTTCCCTTTATCTGCCCTGAGTCAGTAGCACATTTGAAGTCATTTCCATTTTTAGGTAGTAGCTTTTCTCTGTTAACATTATTCCATCTGCTTTGCATATTTCAGGATTCCTTATGATAATTTCTGGCCCGCCCAGCGTATTCATTTCTGTTTTCTAGTACTATTATGAATTTTTTAAAAAAACAAAAAAGATCTGTCATTTCCACGAATTTGGAATGGGAGGGACAGAAGCCTTTGCATGGCTCTATCTTCTATCTTGTTCAAAATTCAAAATTGATGCCATTTTTATTTTTTATTATTATTATTTTTTTGCGGTACGCGGGCCTCTCATTGTTGTGGCCTCTCCCGTTGCAGAGCACCGGCTCCGGATGTGCAGGCTCAGTGGCCATGGCTCACGGGCCCAGCCGCTCCACGGCATGTGGGATCTTCCCAGACCAGGGCACGAACCCATGTCCCCTGCATCGGCAGGCGGACTCTCAACCACTGCGCCACCAGGGAAGCCCTGATGCCATTTTTAGATTCTTGCTGGAACTTGATTATTTCTGGTACTTTCCAATCAGTTTAAATATCACCAGAAAACTAAGCACATCTACCTAACATTTTCTTCCCTTTCCATAATATGCTTTTTGGTTTAATTCCATAAAATGTTAACTGTTAGGAAGAAAGGCAGTAATACATTAGCCAGAGTTGTCTGTTATGGAGATATGTCACAATATACCTTTCCTACGTGACTTTTCAACACCCATTTGGGATAATTTTTTTTTTTTTTACCATACAAATGCTATGGTTTATTTTCAGTATAGATCTGTATTAACCCTGAGAATGTGGGGCAATAGATCTCCATTTTTTTTTTCTTTAAGTCACAGCTACCTGAGATTTTATTTTTTTTATTTTTGGGGATAAATTCTTTAAATTTCTTCTTAGAATGAACCAACTTGGTCAGCTACCAACATTTGTTTTCTCCTCTGCATCAGAATAAGGATTTTTTTTTTCTCCAAATGAAATGCTGGTTACCTCAGCAACATTAAGAAGAGTTTTCTTTTTAAGTCCCCTTTCCCTTGAGGTGAAAAGGATATTGTACTTTCTAGCAGTTTCTTTTCTTCAGAAGTTTATCACAGACAATCTTCGGCCCAAACAGGGGGGCAAACTGCTTTGGGGTGGTTTGTTTAAGGACAGAGGATCAATTCTTGTCTCAGAGTTTCCCAAATTGCAAAGTTGGAACTGCGTGCACATATCCTAAATTCGTCCTCGGAGGACACTATTATTTCTCTAGCAAGCAAGACTTGGCCCAGGAGGAAGCCTAGGATGGCCAACTCAGGCTATCTTAGGAGACTGCGGTCGTACAAGACATGCTGCTGAGCAGAGACTGCACTGCCTGCATCCCACGTCCATTCCCTGAGTCTTGATATGTATACCAACAACATTCATTCATTCATTAAATATGACTGACCGCCTACTGTGTGCCTGGCAGTGTTCTGGCAGTGCAGATTCAGCAGTGAACAAGATAAAAAAGATTCTTAAAATATAAATGTCCTTTTAATACCATGCTGTGTTTTGAAAGCTTCAATTTTGTATTAGATTTTTTGATGCTGAGGTAATATGATCTTGGTAGGGAGGGCAGAACCTTTTTTTCCTGCAAGGTACACTGTGAAATGATATACCATTTCTTTCCTAGGAAATGAGATATGCAAAGAGATCATTGGTTTGTTTGTCATTAGATATGCTAGAACTATATTGGATAACCAGGTTTCTCTTAACTAAGGTCCTAACCACTAACCCCACCCCTATCCCCCAACCTGCTCACATTGGGGCATAATTCTTTGGCGGATGACACCTTCTATAGGTACGGGGAAGGGAGGGTTAAGAGAGAAAACTGCCTCTGATCAATACAGCTGCATCATCATCATAAATAATTTAACCACATACTCCGTTTTTAGTTTCTTTGATCTGCTTCTATCATGATGCCTGGTTGTGTTACTGCCACAGAAGTTTGCTCTTTGCGAGGCTAAAGAATCTCCTTGCAGGACCTCAGTCATCCTCCTGGGGCAAAGGTCCACTTTGTATTATTCCTCCTGCCTCATAGCTCAGCATCGATGTTTTTTTAACCATCCTGAAGGATCCTGAGTGCATTGTTGCTTTGAGATGTTATAAGCCAGGGATAAAGGAAGTTACTTATTAGTGTTGGGAATAAGATAAATGGGCTGGTTCTCACGACCATCTTCCTCTAATTCCTTGTTTATTTTAGAGGGTTGTTTGTTTTGTGAGAGTTAGGGGAGTAACAATATAGGAGGAAGGAGAAGGGATCATTTTCAGGACCTCATATTCAGATCTGGTATTGGTTTTGGCGGCAGTGAGTGAGGAGATGGGGGTGTATTCTGAGGAAGAAATTAGTGTAAGATTATCATATAGCAGAGTTTATTGGCTCTGGCAAAAGTGATAAAGTGTGTCTTTGTTTTATTTTGCCACAAAGACATATTTTTAAAATCTCCTTCTTGTGTCACTGGTCCTCAACAAAGAACACAGCCCATATCTCCATTAATTTGAAGTTAAAAATGTTAACAACATCAATATTGGCCACTGACTTATTGCTTAATCTAAGTATTTGCTAGGGCTTCGAGCACTGCTGTTCTATTACAGAGGGGAGAAATATCTGGGAAGGAATTTGCAAAGTAGAAGAAAATGCTAAGAAAGGGATTCTATAAGCATCGTACTATAAAAATAGTGTCGACTTTGAGCAGTAGGAAGGACAAGCTTTTGGCCAAGAAGCAGCCACATTTTCACCTACAAACTGGCCAGCCAAGGCAGAGGGAAGCTATGGTGTATGCTTAAAAGTTTTAAAACAGCACCTTTTTCTGAATAAGATTAATGGCACAACGGGAAAACACACTGAGAATTGTATTTATTAACCTGTCTGCTGCTTTTCTGTAACTACGATATGTACTCCCTTCCCACAGAACATCTCCTTCAGAGTCTGGCTCTTCTTGCTCAGTTCTCCTCAACGACTCGGCTTTACTTCAATCTGCTTCTTATTTGAATCCATAATTGAAATGGAGGGATCTGAGTCTTTTGTGATGTGAAACAGATATACTCTCTTTTAAGGGCTCAAACCACTTTTGCGGCCCCTTTCCTAATGCCCACGTATCTTCAACTACATCCTGAAGCTCCCAGGAGCTCCAAGGTTCCCCCACAGACACTGCTGCCCATGTACTCTGGCAAAAGAAAACGGGGAATTCCATAGTTTGACTGGTGTGGCCAGTGTCAGAAGGTAATTACAATCAGTAACAAACTGAGAATTAAACCACAATACCGCAGGCACAGCCTCACGCTCTGACTCTGAACTCCTATCTCTTCATTTACTGAGACATGCACAATTTTGAATTCTATCAGGGGAAACATTATTATGACACTTCCCATTATAGAGGATTCTACTATGATTTTCTTTCTAACATCACTTCTGGAACACAGTGACACTATAAGTATTTCCCTAGAGAAGTAGCAATATAGCTACATTAATATAAATGAGAAGAATATTTGCTGCAAATATATCTATTTTAGAGTTCCGTCAGCTTGCTAGGGGGGAGCGCTGTATTTCACATTGGCATTTCATAGTATATTGTTTACTCTTAAAAAGGAAAATTGTTAATATTTATCTTCTAGTATCCTTTCATGTAAAGATTCACAGTACGCGTTTTACTACGTGTAATGTGTACCTAGCTGAAATCTTTCTATCTCGTGATTCCAGAAGGAGTTTTAAATTTCTTTTTTCAATATTACAAATTTGGTTTACCTGTACGAAACGAAGTACTTTCTATTTAACTGTAAAAGTACTCACTGAGTAACAAACTCTAAATAATTTGTTACGTTACCCCATTATTTTGTTAACAATGAGACAAAAATGACTATCATATATAAAGTATCCAACACCTACTAAGCCCACAAATATATATTCAATGAATGAATGAACATATCTACCTTACAAATGGAGAAACTGAAGTCAAAAGAAAGGTTTTAGCCATAATCATGTATAACTCAAGAAATCCCCTGAAAATCTGATTCAAATATTCTTTTCCCTTCTTTTCTTAAAAGACAAGTGAAAGTTCTAATAATGGACATTTACTCTTTGAAAGGGAAATCTGAGAGTAATGTTTTTTTTTTTTTTTTTGTGGTACGCGGGCCTCTCACTGTTGTGGCCTCTCCCGTTGCGGAGCACAGGCTCCGGATGCACAGGCTCAGCGGCCATGGCTCACGGGCCTAGCCGCTCCGCGGCATGTGGGATCTTCCCGGACCGGGCACGAACCCGTGTCCCCTGCATCGGCAAGCGGACTCTCAACCACTGCGCCACCAGGGAAGCCCAGAGAGTAATGTTTTGTAGATAAAAAACCTTCAGATTAAAATTTCAGAATAAAAATAAGGAAGAAAATTATTTCATCTAAACACCACTTTTGTCTTTCTTTTAATTGTAAAATATTGAAAAGACCATTTAAATACTATGAAGTTACAGAGTCTCATCAATTATAACTCGAAATTGTGGATAAGAAAAAGCTGGAAATCTTCGTCAAGTTCTAACTTTTTAAAAATTGCATATACCACCTTGTCTTTTCTAAATGACTACTGCAAGTGGGAAATAAAACCAGAAATACAGCCTTGTCTTCACCTGCTACCAGCACCACAGTTCTAGTCTGAAAAACTGTTTTACGGCACTTCAGTCCAAAATTTATTTTCTCCCCCTTCTTTGTTACAAAACCTTGATTAATGTGCTCAACTTAACAAACAAATGAACAAACAAAAAACAAGCAAAAACACAGCCTTCTTTGTAGCTAGGGGTAGCCAATGAGATGTCACTGGAAGTTGTTAGGTGGGGCTCCTGGGAAAGCCCTCTGCCCCCTCCTTCCTTCTCTTCTAACTGAAACACAGTTCTGAGGCCTGGCATTCCAATCCCCATCGTGGACTCCTGAGGAGAACCTGAGGATAGAAGTCATGCACTAGGATGGCTAGAGAAGAGAAAGAGATGAGCCCAAGTCTCTAGGAATCATGGGGCTTCCATTCTAGCCTTGGACTACCTACCACCCACCTTCTTTCACTCAAGAGAAAATAAAACTCTAACTTGTTTAAACCATGTTATTTGAGTTCTGTTACATGCAACCAAATCTAGTCCCAACTGATAAAGCCACATTATAGCTATTTGACCTTTAGCTATTCATTTAACTTCTCTGTATTTCAATTTATTCATCTATAAAAATGGGCACAATAATAGAGAGTTGTTATAAGGATTAAATGAATTAATACATGTAAAGTGATTAGAATTGTAACCAGAGCAGACTGACCACTCAATGAATCCCATCTGTTACTATTATTCACTTGCACCATCTATAATATCATACCTGGAGTTTAAATGTGAAGGGAGAGGGTGTGTGAAGAAACGAAATCACTGCATTTGTTTCTTGCCCCATTCTTCAGGGACGGAGACCTGAGCAAAGAGCAGAACAGAACCCTGATAATACGATAATGCACGCTTCTCAATTAAAATCACTTTACAGATTACCAAGCACCTTCACATAACTGAGTTCCCCTAAGCCTTACCAGAGCTCTGAGATGAGGGTGAACGTTGAAGCTTGTTTGTGTTGGCAGGTCATTAGCTGACTGTCTCAGTGGCCAGAGTCCAAGTTCACTGTTCCAGTGAGGGCCAGTTGGCTGGATTCCATTTCATAGCCCTCGATTGTGCAGCATACTTAGCCGTGGTTAACTGCTCTCTGAACATGATTCCAAGTTTAAATCGTGTGGGAGAAGACATGAGGGAGTATAACTCAGCCATGCTGGAGAAACTGAAACTAAGTGTCTGCCTTCTCCACCAGCCAGCAGGTACATGTGGGTTGTAAGTGAGGCTTTTTTTTAAGAGAGAGATTTCCTGAATCTTTTTCAGAAATCTGACGTTTTTTTCAGCTAGTTTATTTAGAAAGCTTCTGAGCCTTAGGGTTTTTTTTTTTTTAAAGAATTTATTTATTTATTTATTTATTATTTTTGGCTGTGTTGGGTCTTCATTGCTACGCGCGGGCTTTCTCTAGTGGCGGCGAGCGGGAGCTACTCTTCGTTGCAGTGCACGGGCTTCTCATCGCGGTGGATTCTCTTGTTGCAGAGCACAGGCTCTGGGCACGCGGGCTTCAGTAGTTGTGGCATGCGGGCTCAGTAGTTGTGGCTCGTGGGCTCTAGAGTGCTGGCTCAGTAGTTGTGGTGCACGGGCTTAGTTGCTCTGTGGCATGTGGGATCTTCCCAGACCAGGGCTCGAACCCATGTCCCCTGCATTGGCAGGCGGATTCTTAACCACTGCACCAACAGGGAAGCCCGAGCCTTAGGGTTTTAACTTGAGAATGCCTCTCAGATTAGCTCCACTCTAATCTTAATATAATAATGATAACAGCTGATATGTACTAAGGCACTCACTCTGAGTCAGCACTATTGTAAGCGCTTACTCCTACCATCCCATTTGATTCTCATGAAACTCTACAAGGTAGGTAGTATTATATCCGCCCTTCAGAGAAGGTCATCCTAAGCCACAAACAGTGGAGTGACTTGCCCAGCATCACCGGGAGAGGCAGTGGCAGAGCCAGGAGAGAGCCCATGCTCTTAGCCAGCACCTTGTATCTGTCTTGGAGTCATAAACTCTCCACTTTCTGTCTTTACACTCCAAGCTTCAGTCCCTGCGGAAGGAGGGCAGAGGTGTGATTCTTTGACCAAGTGCCTTTGATTGTGGCCATATTTTTATCACTTGTCATTCCGTATTCCACTCTCTCTTTACTCACAAAGGATGGTAAACTCTCTCAGGCAGTGCTTCTACCAGATCAAATACCAGGATTGTACTGTTTTCTGTGCTGGGGGCGCTTACTGCCTTTGGTTGACCCTTCATCTGAGCTCACTATGAAAAGCCCATGAGAACTTCTGGTCTGCAGCTCCAAGTCAACTTCTCCAGGGAGATTTTTTTCTGAAGAGTCCATTCCTGCTAGTGATACCCAGTTGGGGAAAAGTATTTCCTGTAACACACGCAAGAACAGAGCCTATTTCCTTGATCCTAATTGGCACTATCAATGTAATAACAGTGTTTGGGCAGAGTCAGGGGGCGATAAGGAGGAAGTGACACAGAATTTTTAAAAATCAGAAAAGTATAAAAATGTACTTTACTTCTGTGATATTCCTCCCAAAACCCATAACCCCAGTCTAATAATGAGAAAAACATCAAACAAATCCCAAAGGAAGAACATTCTACAAAATACCTGACCAGTACTCCTCAAAACTGTCAATGTTATGAAGAAAAGTCTGAAAAACTGTCACAGCCAAGAGGTGACATGATAACTAAATGTAATGTGGTATCCTGGATAGGATCCTGGAACAGAAAAACGACACCAGGCAAAACCTAAGGAAATCTGAATAGAGTTAATAATGATAAGAATGCATTAATATTGGTTAATTAATTGTAGCAAATATACCCTGCTAATGTAAGATGTTAATAATATGGGGAACTGGGTGCAGAGTGTTTGGGAACTCTCTGTATTTATCTTTGCAATTTTTCTGTAAATCTAAAACTTCTAAAATAAAGTTTATTAAAAAAACAAACATGGGCAGTGTTGTCAAGTCCTATTGTATATGTAAAATTCTACTGGGCTGGCTGACATACTGTCCTCACATTTATGGAAACCCTGAACCCAACACCCCTCCTCTCCTCTGAAGAGCTTTGGGCAGTTTATAGAGAGAGACACCTTAGTTTTTGTTTTTGTACCAATCTACATGGCACATTTTATGATCCCCGTGTTATAGAGTAATGAGATCCGGCACATGCAATGGCTTGCTCAAGGTCACCAGGATGGGGGCAGAGCTGGGCATGGAGCCCTGTTTACCTTTCCTGGTATCACTGCAGGCTGGGCAGGGAAACCGGCTTAGATGAATTCAATTCCATTCAATTCAACCGACGTTAGCTAACACGTACTAGTATTGTGAGCACTGGGAATTTTAAACTGAATGAAATTCAGCTCCCTGCTCAAGGGCCATGTTGTGGTGCAGTGGGGAGAGACAAATACATCAAGAGTTATTTTCAATACAAGAAGCTAAGTGCCAAGCAGACATGTGGAGAGTGTTGAGGGAGCTGGGAGGAAAGTCTCCCCCAGACATGAGGTGGCTATTTAGCCCTAGGAAAAATCTCAGCCTGAAGTGCAGGTGAGCCCTGATTAGGGAAAATGTGTTTCTTGGTTCCTTAGGGCCCCTGCTGCATCCGATTTCTTACAGTCCCAAAGGCTCTTCTGAAAGTTCACTTGGTGGCAGGAGTGGGACTGCAACACTGAAGCCCATTTTCTGGCAGGGCATAAATCTTACATTCAGTGGCCCAGATCTTGTGAGAACATGAAAGGGCTTTGATTATACATGAATAGCAAAATAGCAAAAAGAAGAAAAAAGGCAAAAAAAGTTACAGTCCAATTTACTCAGCTTCCTCCTGTGTCTGTGAGGTATAAATGAAGGGAGATCCGTGCAGGATTTTCTGGACTGTGAGGTATGTTGGCATTCCTAAGAGAGTGTGACAGCCTGAATTTTCTGTTTGTGCTTTTAGTGACTGATTAGCTAGTCGGGACAACGTAAATTAATGCTATTTTCTTATACCCTTTGATAGTGGGGCATAGGCATTTCTTCTGTAGGTTGTGAACCACTTCCTGGGCCGACTTCCTCCCTGTGGGAGATGTGAGGAGCCATGGTAACTCGTCAGTCCCCTAGGCCATGATCTGAGGCACTGTACAAAGCCCATTTGGCAAATGCAAGAGATTTTTTTCTTTCTTTTTAATAGTGAGTGTCTGAATTAAAGAAGCAATTTCCTAAACTGGAGGTTCCAAATCAGTTGTTTCTGCTAGTTTTATTCTGTATATTTTTGAAATTATTTGCTCCCTTTCCATGTTTTCTGAAGATGGCGAGCAGCCAGCTGTTGGGTCCTCTTCTGTCATTGCTTGGAGTCTTCTCTGTCACCACCAGGTCCTCTCTGGTGTCCTAGAAGTTCCTGCTCTCAAAGACGATGCCCACATCATATCCTGAGAGAGTTAACATCCTTCCCCTCACACTCATTTTCCTAAACTCAGAAGAGAAGAGAAAAGAAACTCTATATGCTTGGCTTTGTTCAGCGGCTGGTGTGGTCTCACAGGCTGCAATTCCTTGGTAAATTACCCCAATGATTCTTCAGCCATCAGGGGGAAATTCGTCTTTTATAACATCTTCCTTTAATGAGTCTTCCTAACACCGTGAAATGACCTTAACACCCAGAAGAGGATTTTAAAAATGGTGTGTACGTGCCGCGGAGCGGCTGGGCCCGTGAGCCATGGCCGCTGAGCCTGCGCATCCGGAGCCTGTGCTCCACAACGGGAGAGGCCACAACAGTGAGAGGCTCGCGTACCGCAAAAAATAAATAAATAAATAAATAAATAAATAAATTTAAGATGGTGTGTAGAAAAGGCTGGCTGAGGATGTGTGTGGACATAAGTTCACCATACTTGGGGAAGAAAAAGGATACAATACAAGAATGTGATTTTTAAAGTGGATGCAGACCAACTAGGAGTCAGGATTTTTTTTTTTAGTGTTTTTAAGGAAAAAGTGATCAGTCTTTAGTGTTACATTTTTGGAAAATAAGCAATGAACAGTGATTTAGTAGACAGTAGTCATATCAGAAGATGTTTTTTATCTATAACTTATTTGATATGATTTAATTTCTCTTTTCAATAACTGCGTTGCATTTAAAGTATATTAAATTGTGCAAAGATAGAACATAATTTTACATCTGGCCTGAGGGATAAGAAATGGGTTTACATGCTATCCTGCATTTCATGAAACTGGCCACAAATCAGAGGAATAAAAACAGAAATATTTTGAAATGATTTATACATACAATATGCACTACTGTTTTAGGAAAATTACTTTCCAGTAAAAATGGCCAAGATTCGCTGATTGATTTTTCCAATAAGCATGACTTTCACACCTACCATGTGCTGTGTCACAACTTAGAAATTCAAAAAAAAAAAAAAAAGAATAAACCAAAGCTGCTGACAGCAAGCGCTCACAGTCTGCCTGAGACAAGGGACAGTAAACAGGTAATTACTGCCCAGCATGCAAAGTTCTCTATCAGAAGCACATAAGCAGAACCAGGGAGCAACAGGGTGGGAGAAAGACTATAATGGGCCAGTGTCTTGCTTTGTCTAATTCAGCTGGGCAGGTGAAATTGGACTTTTAAGTTGACAGTTGAAGGATAAGAGTTCAGAAGGGCAGGTAGAGGACGTTCTAGGCTGAGAGGCGGTCTGAGCAAAGTCAAGAACAGAGAGAGCAGAGTGCCTTCAGGTATCACGGGTTGGGCAGAGGGGAATGACCAAAGGTGAGGCTGGAAAGGGAGGCAGGGCTTAGGTCTCCAGGGCCTGACACGGCATTATGCTAAGGAGATACATGTTACCCCGTGGACAGCACTTCTAACTTTAACGTTCACAAGACTCACTGGGGAGCTCATTAAAATAGATGCTGATTCTATGGGTCCGAGCGTTACCTTTTCTAACAAGTGCCAGGTGATGCTGCTGCTGCAATGAAGTGGTTTTCAGGCCTCACTGAGGTAGCAGATATTCGCCAATTCCAATAGCTGAAATGGATCACCTGTGTGCTAAGATATGCCACCTTTAATCCTTTGAGAGGAAGGGTTTGGGGTGGGACCTGGGCCAACAGAGCCTCTAGGATTGTGCCCATAAGCTGCCTCCTGGGCTTACTGTGGGTGCCCTACCATCTTTTCTGTGTTCTATGATGTGAGGAGGGTGGAGAAGGCAAGCCAGTCCAAACAAGCAGCTCTGCACTGTAAGAACCACAATCTGGTTTTCTACGGAGAAAACACAGTGCTGCAACAAATAGCCCGTTACCCAAAGCAGCTGATATTGGTTGTAGGCGTGGCCCAGAGCCTTCCCTCCTCAAGCATTAAGCATTAGGAGATTGAAATCTTGGTTCTAGTTCACCTCTGCAGGGGACTCAGTTCATCCAGGCTGTGGTGGTGTCTGTGGCAGCCCAGGTCTACCAAGCTCAACGTTTCCACTACGCAGGGGCAACAAAGGAGTGGTGGAAATGAGAAATGAGAATCTTGTTCTATGACTTTCCAGATATAATCGTTTATTTTTTATAAGTTATTTTAAGTCATTCCTTAGTCCTTTCTCAAATTATAACAGAGATGATTAAATTGGCCATTTTTCCTAATAACCGGTAACAGAAATCTGGAAAAGGAAAATGCCAGGCTGCGTAAAATAAATGAAAACTTGAATTTCTGCTGAGTTGATTGGTCTTGAGGTCACCATCATATGTAAGCATGTGAATATAAACACATTCACACATATGTGGTTGCATGTGCAGGTCCTTTTATAGAAGCTGGTCACACATGTTGCCTCTGCAGAGGGCTGCAGAATGGGGGTTGGTGTGGGAGGAGAGTTCCTCATCAACAGTACCCTTTTTGTCCTGTTTAAAGTTTTTCTGATATAACTGCTTACCTTTTAAAAAAAAAGAGAAGACAGATGTCTCAGTGGTTGAAAAGCATGATGACACTTGCAGCACCCTTTAGTCTGCTGGTTTGGGCAGTAACACTTTCCTCCTGGGCCACCTCGTCTTGAAGCTCTTTTTGTTCTGTGTGTTTAAGGGGAAAAGATGAAAGTCATCAGGTCTCCTGAAGCTAAATTACCCAGAGCCTGAGTAATTTATTAAGGAACTAAACCTTTGAAATAAATTCCCCGAAAGTCAGAAGTTTTTTCAATTGTGTCCTCAGTTGACAGTTTCTGCCCTCTCTTCAGAAAACGGTGAAACATAATAGAAATGAAATGTAAGATTACAAAATAAAAATGAACTGGAAGGAAAGACATATCTTTTTAACACAGGGAAACATCTTCATTGATGCCCTTCCTACCACCTTCTCTTCCCCAAACACACTATGACAGATCTCTGGGGAAAAGCATATTCCAGATAGATGCCATACTGACTATTAACATTTAATGGATAACTTTCATTATGGTATTATATATTTATAAGCAGAGAAGAAGCATCGTGTCTTCCATAAACACTATGAGTATTAAACATACAAGTTATAACCCAGTTTGCAACCTGCTCTGACTTAAAATCTCATTTTAGTGAACTGGAGTGAGCTCTCTGAAGTCATTTAGACACTAAGGTAATACTGGTACATGCCTGTTGTAGAAATGAAAGCTGAAATAATTTGGTTTGGAGCTCTATGTTCTGTAATCTGTATTTCCTCTCCTCATAGAAGGTAGTACAATGTTTGAAAAAAACTTAGAAGTAGTGCTTCCTGAAACTCATTTGTCTACTTACATATTAATAGGCCTTCCACTTAGAAATTCTCCCTGCATTTTTAGGTTTCATCTAGGAGGGATTTAGAGATAAAATCTAAATATTTCAACGTAGTAATTAACATTGAGCCAGTCCCCACTTCCTCAATGTTTTCAATAAAAACATCTTCCTTCTCCAGTGTTGGACATAACCGCATCGAGCTAGGTCTGACAGAGAAAAATCCAAGAGCTGCTGGGATCCTTACCTCTTTTGTTCTCTTCCAAATCTTCAGGCTTCTTAGTACTGAGGAACTTCTGGTGTTGGGCAGGGTGGGGCGGGGCCGCGTGGGGCGGGGCCGCGTGGGGAGGTACATACATATACTTTGCCTCCTAAAGACCCTACTCCCAACTACCATTTAAAAGACATACATTTGTCAACCTGAAGTCACCTTAAGCTCATCTACTCTCCATGTTAGAATGGACCTTTTGAGTTATTTAATAGTGATTCTTAAACCTGGCTTCTCATCAGAATTACCTGTGGAACTTAAAAAGATTCCTGTCTCTACCATAACCTTCTGAATGAAAAGCTTTGGAGGTGAGTCTCACCTTTTTAAAGTGCAGTTCTGAATTTGTCAATCCAAATTCTGAATGTATCTCTATAATATGAGAAAAAAATTTTGTATAACACAAACCATTATCACAACTAACAAAATTTAAAATAATTATTTAATATCACTAAATATCTAGTTCATATCAAATTTCCCTAGTCCTCTCAAAAATGTCTTTTGAAAGTTAGTTTGCTTAAATTAGGACCCAAGCCCAAGTCAGGTCCATGTGTACCTATGTCTCTTACATTTCTTTTAATCTAGAACAGTCTACCTTATCCCTCTCCTTCCACTTCCTTATGCCATTGGCTTGTTGAAGAAACCAGATTTATCTTTAGGATGTGCTACCTCTGACACAGTTGGATGCTTCCTCGTGGTGCCATTTTACTTTTCCCATTTCACTGGTGAGATCTAGACATTAGCTCTAGCAGATTGATTAGCTTCAGTCTCTGCTGGTTTTGGCAAGGATACTTTGTAGCTAGTACTGTGTACCTCACTCTGCATTAATCAGGAGGCTCTTACTGATGGTTCTCCTTTTAGAGACAGCAGCGTTGATTAGTGGATTCAGGTGCTGGCATCATGAGCCTTCCTTTTTTTTTTTTTTTTTTTTGCGGTACGCGAGCCTCTCACTGTTGTGGCCTCTCCCGTTGCGGAGCATAGGCTCCCGACGTGCAGGCTCAGCAGCCATGGCTCACGGGCCCAACCGCTCCGCGGCATGTGGGATCTTCCCGGCCCGGGGCACGAACCCGTGTCCCCTGCATCGGCAGGCAGACTCTCAACCACTGTGCCCCCAGGGAAGCCCGAGCCTTCCATTTTAACATTCTCCATCACCTTTTCTCCTAATGGTTTCAGTATCCACTGATGGTTTTAGCCTAGAATCTATGAGCATTTTCAAAATAATTCTTTTCTGCCATCATTCCTTTTACATTTAAACTGAGAATTTTTCTGAAAACTGGAACTTTCCCTCATCAACTAGGATGATTTGTTTACTCTGAAAATGCAGGTTGTTCAAGAACAGGCAATAGGAATGCTGACTTTTAGAGAAATGAGGTAATGCTCTAAAATAATGGTGTCTGTTTTCCTGTTTGACACTTCCCTGTCCAAACTGTCAACTGAAAGTGAGTCTAGCTATGCACTGCCAGCCTGCAGTCCTCTGCTTCCTCCCTGGCTCCCAGCTGAGCTTACCTTCTCCAGGGCAGGGAGCTTACTGGTTCCATTCCAGCTTCACACAGCTCTGACGTTGCAGTCCTTTATCTTTCTCACATACGGATTCATTTATCAATTCCACTATTCGAAAAATATTATTTGTTGTGCATGTTTAAAGTTTTGAGCAGTCCAGTTACTGGTGGAGCCAGAATGTGACTAAGGAGGGGTATATGCTAAGATTAACCCCTAATCCTCACATGCTCTAAAGCCAGCTCAAATGATCACACAATAAACAGAGTTCGGTGATATGCAAATCAACTCCAAGACAAGTCCCCTAGGCCTCACCTTCTTAAGATGGCCACCCCCTAAGCCCCCACTAAACAGAAATTCTAGAGTTGGCACTGAATCTAAACCTTACTCCACAGAACGGCTCTTCAGCTATTTGAATATGATAAATATGGCCCATTTCTCCTTGCCCCCCTAGAAAGCCTGATCTTCCCACTTCTGACCTTTTTAATATGTGGTACCTTGAAACCAACAGTACACAGTGGTGTCATCACCTCCTTCATTTTAGCTGCCCTACTTCTATTAAAATGATACTTTAATAGGCAGGGATAGTAACTTTGAAAAACTGTTGATTTTTTTTGCCTTTGCATTTCTTGTTCCACCAGAGGCACTCATTTAGCTTGAGAGGTTTAGCATATTACAGCAATGAGGAAGGGAGGGAATAAGCAGCTTTAGAGTTTGTAGCAAAGTAAGAATCATAAAGCTAGCCTTTGTCATTTGAGAAAGGATTTTATAAATTAAACTGCAGTTTAAGGACTTCCCTGGTGGGGCAGTGGTTAAGAATCTGCCTGCCAATGCAGGGGACACAGGTTCCAGCCCTGCTCTGGGAGGATTCCACATGCTGATGAGCAACTAAGCCCGTGTGCCACAACTACTAAGCCTGCACTCTAGAGGCCACGAGCCACAACTACTGAGCCTGTGTGCCACAGCTACTGAAGCCCATGCGCCTAGAGCCTGTGCTCCGCAACAAGAGAAGCCACCACAATGAGAAGCCCACGCACAGCAACGAAGACCCAATGCAGCCAAAAATAAATAAATTAAAAACAAAAACAAAAAAAACCCCTCCAGTTAACATGTCAAGGCAATGGTAGAGAGAACTCAGAAAATGAAGAAAGTCCCTGCCACAAACAAAGGGGAGAAATCTTATTTACTCCCAGCCCTGGGAAAGTGTGGAAAGGATGAAAGAGATGGGCAGAGGAGAGGAGGTGCGTGGAATGCCTAGTTGCAAGGTCTAGACAGGTGTGAAGGAAACTAAGGACATAGGGCCTGGTAGTCTGTCAGTACAGCCCTTAGATCCAGGCAAGAGCACCCCATTCCAATGCTCCCCATAAGACTGGTGGGTCCCCTTTCTAGAGCATGCCCCCAGCTACCAGAGATCATGGAATTCCCATGTGAGCCCACTTCCAGGGCCTCCATGGGGTTCTCTCTTGGGTCCCTTTTGGACTGTGCTGCCAGGGTGTGTGTTCACACTTGGGTCCAAGGTGTGATGATGGAGCAGCTGCCTGGGGGAGGTGGAGATGACATAGAGCTTGTCAAGGTGTGGGAGGGGGCCTAGGGTGGGGAAAGAGGGCTGGCCATGGGCTGGGAACCCTGAGGAGGCCAAGATTTCTAGATCTGAGCCTGAGTTTCCTTTGAGATCCTTGATAGGGTGATGTTGGTAGGGTAGGAGGCTGGACATGTATGTGGGCAAAGATCACCTGACTCAGACTGTGTGGGGTAAAGAGAAGCTTGTGCTCAGATGGAGGAGGTGCAGGGGGGTGGAGAGAGATCAAGTGGGTGTGAAAGAGCCACCCCCTACACTCCCTCCAAGAAGAAGAAGTGGATGTGGAATCTGTGGATCTCTCTAATGACTGCAGGGAGCCAGGGCTGGCAGGCTAGCAAATCAGGGAGAAATCTTTCCCCTTTGCCTGCTCTGCTCCAGCCCAGCAGCACCAACTGCCAAATCATGGCCTGGGGTGGAAAATGAAGTTAATTGTGCATTTATGCTATTCACAATTATTTGGTATGACTTGCTTTCCCCCCACCAAATCTGTTATTATATTTGTCAGTCTAGGAGGATAGAACATAATTTTCTGGTGTGATTTGTAACTCTTAAATATTTAGACATGTGGTACATGAGGTGGCCTTCTGACCTGCTTCTCCAGGCTTCCTAGAAGAGGCTGCAGTCCTAGGAGAAATACTTTTAGCTTACCTCTACACCCAGGGTGGCTCAGTACCATTAAGTGGAAGGGGAGGTTACTAGATAAATGAAATGACAGTGTTTCAGGAATAAAGACCTAGGAGCTTCTGCATAGGCCAAAGAGATGGGGTGGGGTGGGGTGTGTGTGTGTGTGTGTGTGTGTGTGTGAAGGGGACAGGAGGGTGCAGATACAGTGTCACTAAAATCAGGGAGATGGGCGGTGGCCTGGGATTAGAGCAAAACGGCCATAGCGCTGGGACTGTGCAATTAGCGGCAAGTGGCAGCAACCCACCTGCAAAGGCCACACTAGACCGGCGGCAGACACCTTAGTAGACACCAGATCAGAGCAGCAACCTGCAACAGAGGCCCCCACGAACTGCCAGGAGGCACATATACTCAGCCAACAAGGAGCAAGAGAGAAAAAAAAAACACTGATATCAGAAGAGACTGAGATTGTTAGCTGACAAATTTAAATGGCCCCGCTCCTTAGCCTCCGCTACCTCTTGATAGATGAAGATACGGGCAAATGAAGATTGGGTCCATTTGAGAAAATAAATGTCATATTTTCTTTGCATAGCTGAGCATTCATTACATTTCAACCCTATTACCACAGACTAAGATCACATTAGCTTTTTTGGGGTGGGAGCAAAGAGCACATTGTTGAATCGCACTCAGCTTACTGTTAACTCAAACTTTTTAAAATTTACATTTGCAAATAATTATGGGGCTCTTACTTGCTTCTCCTGCGCAAGCTGCTTTTTCTAAATCAGCAATTGGCTCTCAAATTTCAGTGTGCATCAGAGCCATGTGAGGGCTTTCAAGAGTTTTAAGATTTTCTCATACAGGTTTTGGACCTCAAGTTTACATATACGTTTCTTGTTTTTTTTTCTTTTTTTGCAATCATAAAAGGGATCTTCTCTTCAAGAACATCTTCTAACTAGTTTAGGTTTATATACATATATAGTCTTTTATTCTTTTTAGTAAACATTTTTATTGAACTGTAATTATACGTACAGAAAAGTGCACAAATCATAAGTGTACAGCTTGATAAATATTCATAAAGTGAATGCACCTATGTAACCAGCACCTAAATTATGAAACAGAACATCGCCAGCACCAAAGACTCTGCCTTGTACTCTTCCAGTCCCTGTGGAGCAAAAGAAACCAGTTGAAAACTAACGCGTTGATTATGATTCCACTTAAAGAAAGTTCAAAACCAGACATAACTGATGGTGATTTAAGCCTTGATAGTGCTTACCTTTGAGGAGGGAGGTAGTGATTGAATGAGGGCACTGATTTCTGACACCATAGACAATTTTGCCCATTTTGAACTTCATCTAAATGGAATCAGAGTATGCACTCTTTTGTGTCTGGTGAAGGCTACTGATAGTTGTAAGTTGTATGCAGTTGCTACTTTACTAAGTTCTCTTATAAGCTTTTCAACAAATTCCTTTGTGCTTTCCAGATATAAAATCATATTTTAAAAGTTTTCCTCTTCCTTTTCAATTCACCTCTTTGTTTTCTTTTGTCTTATCTCATTGACTAAATCCCCCAACACAAAGTTAAATAGTAGAGGAGATAGTGGGCCTTGTTCCTGACTTTAGTATCGACATTAAGATGCTGGCTTTTGGGCACAGGTACACTGTCAATGAATTACTCATCAATTTCTACTTATTAAGTGTATTTAACATAAATGTTAATTTTGTCAAGTGTCTTTTCTGCAAAGATGGAGATAATCATATGATTTTTCTCCTTAACTCTTTTAATATGATGAATATTAATGGATTGTCTAATAATATTCTTGCATTCCTATAATAAATCCAACTTACTCATGACAATATTTTTTGAAAGTGCTGAATTGTTTGCTAATGTACTGTTAACATTTATGTACTGATATATTCATAAGTGAGAGCGGTCTATAATTTTCTTTGGTACAAACTTTGTCAGGTTTTAGAAACAATGCTTATCATGTTCACTTTACAAAATGAATTTAGAAGCCTTTTTTGTGTTTTTTTGCCCTCAAGAGTCTCTTTATAGCCCCTGGAAATGTTTAAACAACATTAGGATGATTTAATCATGACAGTTTGGTAGAAATACCCTTGAAACAATCGGGGCCTGATTTTTTTTGTAAAGAGTCCATTTGTTTTGAATTTCTGTATCTACTTTGGTAATCTTGGCAATTGGCATTTTTCTAAGAAAGGTTATCATTTTCTAATTTATTATATAAAATTACTCAAAGTAGTGTTATAATTTTGAAAAATTTACTGTTTTATGTTCTCTCTCTTGTCATTTAAATTTTTGTGTTTTTGCTTCCTCCCTTTTTTTCTTGAAAAGATTGTCTGGTGGTTTGTCTATCTTGTCTTCCCTCCTTCCCCCTTTTAATTAATCCCTTCCTTCTACTTCCTTTTGGTTTGCTTTTTCCTCCAGCTTTTAAGACTCGATTGTGTAATTCTTAGCTTTTCTCATTTTTATTGATATTGCTCTAAAATTATAAATTTCCTGTCATAATGGCTTTTTTTTAATCAATAAATACTAGGTTTTCATCAGTCTTGTGGTCATGTCCTGCTGGTGTGCTTCCAATGTCTGTGGGGATATTGGGCTGCTTATTCTTTTATTCCTTAAAACAACTTTGAATGGGCTTTGACTGTAATCCTCAGGTTTTGTTTTTGTTTTTGGGTGAAATGAGTTTTCCTGTACTTTTAGGAGGAAGGGGTGCCCTAGGACGACTTTTCTTTGCTCTACGGCCCTAAAGTTCCTCTTTCATTTTCACAAAGTGATTTAAAAGATTATCTATGTCCACATATAATGTCTAGGTATATTGACTTTCCTTCCCAACATTTATCTGGACTCTCTCTTCTCTTTGTCCTATTGTACCTATCCCAATTTGGATTCTCATTCTAGCTAGGCTTTATCTCATTAGTCTTAAGATGTATACAGGACGGGCCCAGACTGCTCTTAGCACAATCATCAGACCATATCATATTGCTCTAACACTTACCTGCAAATGGGGACCTGTAGAACCCCTCCCAGTTTCAGCTTTTGTTCTCAGACTGGCCCACTGTACTTTCTAGTGAGAAACTGGGGGCAATGCTATAGTTCTATTCTCAAGGCTGTCAGAAACCAGCTGCCTGCCTTTCACTTCCTCCCACAGAGATGCTGAAACTATGTTGGTCAGTGGTTTGTCCTTATAAAACTGTATTCTAAAGTTCATGGGGACACCCTGTCATCTAGTTTTGTAGAATAGCTATCCTAGTTACTCTGGATTCGAATGGGGAGATTCAGAAACTACAGTGCTGCCATCATCTTCCTCGAGTTTAAACTCTGTGGGATCTCTATTACAGAAAAGAGAGGTTTTAAAAACAACTTTATGATGGTTATGACAAATTATAATTAGGAATTTACTTTATTTACTTAGTACTATGCTAAGTACTTTATATGTATTACCTCATTTGATCTTCAAACAATCTTGTGAGTTACATTTTTCCCCCCTCATTTTATCAAAGGGGAAGTTAGGGTCCAAGATTACACTGGTGAACTGGCAGATCTAGGATTTAAACCCAAGTCATCTGACTCCAGAGCACCTCCTTACTATACTGACTCTCAAATATTATCAGGCCCAACAGTTTCAAACTATGTAGCACTGTCGGCAAAACTTCTATTTGAATTTGAATATTTATAAATAATTATTTAAAGATCTAATTAAAATGTACACATAGTATAGGTCAAATCTAAAAGCACTGTAGATGATAAATAGGTTGAATTGTGTTATATGACCTGATGAACCTTGTTTTCATGCATATGCTCAAAACAAGGCCTCTCCTACCATAGTCTAAAAAATACCATACTGGAGTTGGCCGTAGAGCATAGGGAGCAGAGTTACTGAGACTTCATATTCCCCTCCTCATTCTATCACCACTGCTAAAGAACCAAGTATATATATGAAATAGTGCTTATAATTTATTTTATTAATACTTTTCTTGTAGGTAACTATTTAGAAAAAGTTGGGAATAGTTTCTCCACAATTCACAATGGGCTGGTATTTTTTTGGTCAATATGCTGCTGTGGAATGTGAACATTCACTGGCCCATAAAGTTTCACAAGGAGGTCTCTCACGAGTATATCAATTAGAATCATATTGTAATATATAATCTTATGCTATTAAATTACACAAGGAGTTAGAAAATATTTAGTAGTTTTTTGAAATACTTTGACCTTGGAATTCTCCTTCATACGAATACGGTTACTATTACTAACTTTTTAAGCTTCCAACCACTAATGGCAATTCAGGAAAAAAAAAAAAATGGGGGCTTTTTGAATAGTTCTAAAGCCGTTACATATATGCCATTTTAACTCCTGATGTCTACGAAATGAGTTAGTTTGAGATGTAGATGTCTTAATTTGTCAGAATTTAAACTGGTACAAACTGGAATAACTCATGGAAGGATGACATCTGTTGTTAGGCTTATTTTATCCCCACCATCAGAAAACTGATTTTATTTCTAATTAAAAAAAAATTTTTTTTTGACTTTGGCAAATTGAGGTTTAAAACTAAGCATGCCAATAATAAATGCATCATTTCTCCAAGTATATACTACGTTTCCTTTGGGAAGGACCATTGTTTAAGGGTATTTTTTCTCCACTCTAGGAAAGAAATTAAAAATTTAAATATTACAATACCTAAACAGTGATATTAGTAACTTAGTTTTTATACTGATACTTGTAAAACTAACAATCCAACATTTATTATCACCAAGACTTTAAATGAAACCCAGTCCCTCTGGTGAAGAGACTTCCTTCTCCATTTCAGCACTACTCTCATAACTTTGAACGTCATAGAGCAACAGTGACAGATGTAATTTATTGATAAATTGATTACTAATAAAAATGAGTTTTTATACTAATTCCTTTACAATTAGCTAGGTCACAGAATGAAGAAAACAAAACAAAGAAAAGCAAAACCCCAGTCCTTAACCCCTAAATGGTACATTTCCTTCCCACTTACCTGAAAATACAAAAATATGAATGACCGTGTACGGAGCTACACCATTAACTTTACTTGAGCGGTGCTATTTTTTTACTTAAATGTTTACTTATTTCATTTGAAAAAATTAGAAAATCATCAGTTTGAAATTTGAGCAGCTAACACACTGGGGCAACAAACTAAAAATAAGAATCCAAATGGCTAAAAATAACTCAGTTATGAAAGTACAAGTATAATTTACAGTATCACATATCTCAGAAAAAGAAACAAAACCATTAAATGGCTTTCCTTCTAGATAAGACTGTTTTCTCTGCAGAAAGGGAAAAAAAAGAACTAATGATTTGAGATTAACATCAGACATAACTGTTATTTACCCCAGCAACATCTAAAATAAATGACCTGCACAGCACAAAACTTCCCCATTCACAATCACATACAGTTATATTACTTGTCCCTCAGTTACATAATAGTCTTCTTAAAACAATCTCCCTTTAGAAAATTATTGTCTTAGTTAAGCCTATTCATTCTTGCTATGAAGTTAATTTCATTTGTATAGGCCACAAAAGTTTAATTGGCACATTTTAAGTCAAAATAAGTCTTCTTTTTAAAAATTATGGGATCATCTGTTTTCAAAGGATAATCCCAGATACTTAATTCATTAAAGCAATGTTCTACCATCAGCAGTCAAGCTTTTTAAATGATCACTAAGTGTTCACCTGAAGATTATCAATGCTATGTGAACTGTAAACTTCTTTTGAAGATTTGTATTTATGATACAATTTTGTACTGAAGAGCTTTTTAAAAAGATAACCTTCATACATACAGTTAGTTTGCCTCAGAGAACTTAGAAATACAGTATATAAACATTTAAGAACCACAACAGAGTCCACTGTGGTTCAAACTTCAACAAAGATTTCCTTGAAACCTAGTACGAAGGTTACTGGCTCAAGACCATATACCAAAGTGACATCAGCACAAGATTCGATTGTAAGACTCTACCTCTTAAAAAAAAGAGCACACTTGGTTATACATGGCTTTTAACCTTGAGCTACAGTTAGGCTACAAATCCCCCCACCCTCCCAATCTAAAGTTAGTCATGTGGAGATGTGTACATTCTCTGAGCACTGTTTAGAGTCCTTGGTTTTCCAGCTCTGATGGAGATCTCGAAGGCGCTCAGAAGTCCGTGTGCTTACGTTCAGGGCAGGATGAACTTTACAAATGCCACTTTCCTCCATTAGTGACAGGCCACAAATTCCAAAGTATGCATGCAAAGCATCTGAAAATAAGGCAGTTTTATCATAACAGGCATTCTTATTTGTACAAAATATTTTAGCTACTTATCAGCCCATCACTACATTAAAAATAAATTTAGAAAAATACTAAACACAGTTTTTGAAATATTTGCTGTCTCAAACCCCAAATTTTTAAAAACCAGGTGATCAAAATCAGATGATACATTATTCAAGAAAACATCACTAACAAAGGAGAACAGTTCCTAGCTGAAGAAGTGACACTACCAACATCCTCTGTGATTAAAGAACAAAAAGGAAGAGTACCAGTGATATAAAAGACTTCTCACTCTAATGGGTTTTCCCTTTTGCTTACTATAGAATATGGAAACAAGGAGCTTTATATCATAAACAGAAATTTTTTCTTAAAAGTGAAAATAAACCTCAGAATCTAAGTAGCATTAGCCCTCCCCTCTAAGTTTTACTTCTGACAGTTCCTAAACCATATATGATGACAATACTATGTTAAATGAAAGAAGCTTAGGCAAAATAATCCATTCTGGAATGCTGTACCATATTTAATTTCCCTATTTCAGGTAATGTCAGTCATTCTAAAAATATATGACCTGACAATAAAAACAAACTCACACATTCTATTTGGTCATAATAATGTGAGTGTTCATACCATAACAATTCTTCTACAGTGGGCTCACTACTGTTTCCCATCTTTCAGGGGGCAGCAACTTTCTTCCATTAAATGGCCACTGAAATCACAAGACTGTTGCTTGCCTGAGAGCCTTATATGACTTCTGAAAGGGCTCAGAGCTCTGCAGTTATGGGAACGCTACAAAATGCAGATTTTGTAGCAGTCAAAATTTTTTTCTGTTTTTGAGTTCGTCATCATTTATGGTCTCATGAGCTATTAAAGTTCAAAACATCTTTTGTGTCAAAAGAATTAAAGAGAAAGTTTTACTCACAAAAGTATCATTTACTTTTCAAAAAAGGAATGACAGATAGTTGTGCTTACTCAATGTTATTTGTGAAAAAGTTATTTCACCAATGAAGGTCCATGTTAATCCCCTTTTATGTCTTTTTCAGAGAATACTTAGGTTTCTTCTAGCTCATTTTCCTCTAATTTTCAGACCACAAAAAATAAACTTGATTTTTCCTATACTATTATAGTTTTCTTGCAGTTTTTCTAAATTAAAAAGCAACATTAAATTTTATTGTACAGAAATAAGGAAACTTTTCTAGGAAAAGAATGCAACAGAAAATACACTTAGAATAAATAAAATAGGATCTTACACTTTCCAGTAATGTAAGAATTTTTTTTTCTCAAAAGGATGTTCTGTAAAAGCTAATGAAATAGAAGGTAATGTTTCAATCCTCAAAAACAAAAAAAAACCAAAAAAAAAACCCTCTTTGTCTGTAGGTGATGACGTATTCAAGCACTTTAGAGTTGAAATATATATTTTCCTCATAATAAAACTTCATTTTTTCGTAAGTTTTTCCTATAAATGTACATAAAATCTGTGTGTCAAATCTGCTACTAGATTGATTTATTAGAACCAAGAATAAGCTAATTTTAAAAACTCTTACTAAAATGACTTTTATAACAGCTCTGGGAACAGATCTTTTCCACATAAATTCAATTTATCATACAAACACTTCCTATGCTCTGTAATGTACAGGATCTGAAGACATTGTAACATATCTATAAAAAATATTACATCCAAGTATTTACTCAAATGTTAAACAACTGATCTCTCTAGAAAAAAGCTCCAATAATTTTCTTTTAAAAAAGCTACTGTAAAAAATCAAAATGTATCTCAATATGTTTATATAACAAATGCTTTTCAAGAGACTGTCATTTCCTTATTCCCATTATTTGTTAAAACAGTACATTATTTTTTAAAATAGTACCATGTACTGATTGAAAACAATGGAATCAATACCAAAAGAACTGTTTTCTTGAGGCACTTTTCAAACATATTTACAGCTATGTGTTATAGATATCAAAATTTAAAAATATTATTTTGCTTTAGAAATTAAAAGCATTGTACATTTTTTAAAAAGAAGCATAGTTTGCATGAAAATACACGTAAATATGGATGTCAGGAAATATTCCTGACATGATTCCATGAGCCCCTTATTTGTACTTCAATTCAGGTACATATTCTGACCATAACTGTTCTATGACAAGAGAGGACGTGAAGAGGTTCTAGACTAATAATAAAAACCATGACACTACTGCAATGCTGCAAAAACAATCATTCCTTAAATCTAGTGTCATATATTTATAGCTAATACTTGGTCAATTTGCTTATCAAAAGTGTCAGTGTTCTGACTTATTTTTAACAAAGTCTTGAATTGAGTTTTTTGGAAGCTATAAATAGATTCATTTTGTTGGAGGTGAAACCTAAGGGGGAAGGGCAAGCAGCTTGGAGAACGATGCTAGCGGTGGGAGAGGAGCCAAATCCTGGGAGGGCCTTGTGTGCAGTGCCAGCTGACTCTGAGTGCTAAGAAAGTTTTTCAACAATTGTAACAGACTTAACAGAAGAGTTTAGATTAGAGGTTCTCTTTTGCATCAGAGATCCCTTTGGGAGTCTGAAAAGAGCTTTGGTCCCTTTCCTCTCATTTAAGCAAATGTACATACACACACACAGTGTCACTAGGAGGGGCACTGGACTAGAGGAAGACTGGTAAGACATTTTCAGAATCCTAGGCCTGAACTTGGGCCTAGTGCCACCAAAGTTTTGGGGCAGGGCAGAGCACGGAGATGATGAGCTGTGTTGGCAGGCTAGGCCTGAGGGGTCTGTAGATGGCATCCATGTAGTTACTGACTTTATTATATTAGAGCATGCAGCTTAGACTATGGCCTGTCTAGGTTTGGAAAATAGAATTATCCACATATTTTGAAGAAATGTCATTATTTCTGAAGAACCCTTTTAAAAGTACTTATGAAATACAAGAATCTTTTGTTCTTCACATCTATGCCTTTCCTGAGCTGGGAAAGCATGGAATATTGTATTGTCTGAATCTATTTGGTTCCTGAGTTTTAGAGAGTGAATGGTTTGAGAGTTCATATAGCAAAAGTATTCATCTAAAAAAAATAACCTGAATCTGCCAAAATTCAGAGAATAAGAGTATGGACAGTGAGGGGCACCTGTATTCAGGATTTGAGATTTCTGATTTAATGACTTATGAAAAGAGTAAGAACTAGCTCCCTTTTGGATTTAAGAGTAATTTATTCTGCAGAGCTCAAGTGATAGCTAGTAATCCTAAAGATCTTGGATGAACCAATTCTATTTTGGACAGGGACCATTCAGACCATCTGCCTTACTGCCCGCAACAAGATGAAACACTGCTAAGTGAAATATATGGAAAAAAGGGCAAACTATACCAATACATCTTGATAATCAAATCCTTCCTTTACACCCCAAAGACCCTAAATCTACCATAAACTTAAACAATTTACCTTTTTAAAAACATTATTTAAAGTAAGTTTACAACTGTGCCTATATTTTCTATCATATGCCCTTTCTGACAAAGATGCTTGAAGATCTACTCAAAAAATAAACAAAAGTTGCTCTGGATTTATACAAAAAATAAATTACCTGGATGACTATCTGGCCACTTGGCAAATCCCCCTACGAGGCGATCTTGAGTTGATAAGATATAATTTCTATTTTTCTCGAAGTTAGTATACTGGAAAATTTTCAGAAGCTGAAATGACATGACAAATTTAAACTTATTGACATAAAACTTTCATATTGACCTTTGGCTCAATTTTCAGATATATGTAATTTAAATATGCTTTTCTCTAATTAAGTAAGGCTCTCAGAACAAGCCTAGGGGGCTTGAGCATTTAAAATTCTCAACCACATTAACTTTTTTTTATCATCTTATCAAATATACTCTCCTTTTCTTGACCCACTCACTATTTCCTTCTTTTGAACCATACCCAACTGACTTCTCTGCATCACATTTAGCTACATTCAAAACACAACTTCCCAGTATGCTCAACTTCATCAGTTATTTTTAAAAGGGCAATTTAATTAACCTATATTCTAACTCTTATGACAGGCTTTTTTTTTTTTTTTTTTTTTTTTTTGCGGTACGTGGGCCTCTCACTGTTGTGGCCTCTCCCGTTGCGGAGCACAGGTTCCGGACGCGCAGGCTCAGCGGCCATGGCTCACGGGCCCAGCTGCTCCGCGGCATGTGGGATCCTCCCGGACCGGGACACGAACCCGTGTCCCCTGCATCGGCAGGCAGACTCTCAACCACTGCGCCACCAGGGAAGCCCATGACAGGCTTTTGAACTATTAGTTACAAATTGCTGGTAATGAAAACTAAAAATATTTCAAAAAAGAGCAACAAAAATTATTAACCACGTGCTAGAGACAGTTTTGTTTGAGAATAGTAAAAAATTAAAGCTCTTTAATTAGGAAAGATACAAGGTGAGACAAATACAATTTTAGCATAAAAAATTATGTAGCTTAAAGATTTAGGACATGTATTTGTCCTTTCTCTGAAGATCCCATTCAATAGAAAAAAATAAAGGATTGTCAAACTGTGAAGAGAACGGGGTTGGGGAGTGGTGAGCAGTAGATAAGAAAGTTCAAGAAGTGTCACAAAGCAGCTGAAAGTGTGTCAATAAATCAGAGAGCCACGAAAGGTATTAATGATTAATAAAGAAGCATTATTTCTCAAAAAGAGAAACAAACCCAATAATAAGGTTATGGTACAAATAAGAAACCAACTTATTCATTCATTTGGTTTAATTAATAGAATATAAGCAGAGACTCTTTAGACTCCTGATGCTAGAAACATTTTTCATCAAGTGGCACATAAGTCATTACATAGAAAGAAGGAACAATAATCTTAACACTGTACTTGGTTTAGCAATAAAAAGTATTTATACAGCCCTAATATGTGATTACTGGTTTTCAAATTTTAAAATCAACCTAAAGGCAAAGCATAAAATATTTGATCATTGTTACTGAACAAAATATGAATGTCACCTAAGCTGATGTTGTAAAAGTAAAGGTAAACTGAAAGGTTTAGAAGGGAGAGGAAGAGAAATGGTTCAGAACTAAAAAAAATATATACCAGTAACAATCTGCTGGAAAAAGGGGAGGCCAAATCTTCATTTTTTATAGTTGGGAATATGTTTTCATAGCTGGGATAATGCCTAAAGGTGTTAAGTCAAGAAATCAGCATATTTAAAGTTATTATTTAAAGTTATCCATAAGAATTAAAAATTTTAAAAAGGTTTAAAAGTAGTTGCCTTTAGAACGTTGTCAAAGACCACCAAGGTCATATCAAAAAGACTCAAGAAACAACTTGAAGGGGCTCCTACTGGCTAAAGATGGGACAATTTGAGCATTAAAAAGAACAATGTAATGGACTAAAATGGATAAAATATATTAAAATCTATGAGTTCACAGTGATACTCAAAGGTTAAAAAAAAAACAAACCCTAAAACCCAATTATTTTATTGGAAAACTTTAGAGGATGCTAGGGAACCAACTCACTGACTGAATGAACATTATTAAAATTAAGAGAAACAATCATCTGCCTTTCTCTGTATAACCATACCTTAAGTTAAAGTGAAATTCTTCTTTATAAAAGAATCCTAGTTAATAAATTTAGAGGGAATGATAGAATATCACCATATAGCAACCCCCAATGACATAATGGACCTAAGTAATGATCCTCAACGGCTGCTAAAACCATTCCGTAAGAAGATGATGAAGCTTTTATACATCGGCGACAAACAATCCAAAAGAAAACTAGGAAAGCAATTCCACTCATAACAGCTTCCAAAAGAATTTAAATACTTAGGAATAAACCTATCTAAGCAGGTGAAATATCTGTATGCAAAAAACTACCAAACACTGGTGAAAGATTAAAGATCTAAATAAATGGATAAACATTCCATCATCATGGATAGGAAGACCTGACATTGTTAAGATGTCAACAATACTCAAAGCAATCTACAGATTCAATGTAAACTCTATCAAAATTTCAACAGCCTTTTCCCTAAGAAATGGTAAAGCCAATCCTTAAATTCACATGAAATTGCAAGGGGCCCTGAAGAGCCAAAACAATCTTTAAAAAGAAAAATGTCAAGAACTCATACTTCCTGACGTTGAAATTTATTACAAAGCTACAGTAATTAAAACAGTAAGGACCAATGCAATAGAATGGAGAGCCCAGAAATAAACAGATGATTTTCGACAAAGGTGCCAAGACAATTTAATGGGTAAAGAACTGTCTTTACAACAAATGGCATTGGGAAAGCTGGATGCCCACATGTAAAAGGATGAAGCTGAAGCTCTTGCTTTATACCATATACAAAAATCAACTCAAAGTGGATCAAAGACCTAAGTTCAAGAACTAAAACTATAAAACCGTTGGAATAAAACATCGGGGAAAATCTTCATAACATTGGATTTGGCAATGATTTCATGGAATAACAACCAAAAGCATGGGCAACAAAAGAAAAAATAGATAAATTGGACACTTCTCCAAAGAAGATACACAGGATGGCCAATAAGCACATCAAAAGGTGCTCGATATCACTAATCATTAGGGAAATGCAAATCAAAACCAAAATGAGATGTCACCACATAGCCATTAGGATGGTATTATAAAAAAAAAAAAAACAGAAAAAACAAGTATTGGTGAGAATGTAGAGAAATTGGAACGCTTATACATTGCTAGTGGGAATGTAAAATGGTGCAGCCACTGTGGAAAATAGTTTGGTGGTTTCTCAAAAAGTTGAACATATAATTACCATGTAATACACCGATTCCACTCCTAGGTAATTATCCAGAAACAGATATTTATTTTACACCAGTGCTCACTGCCACCATATTTACAATAGCCAAAAGGTGAAAACAATCCAAGTGTCCATCAACAGATGAACAGAAAAACAAAATGTGGTATATACATAAAACAGGTATATTTACTCAACCATAAGAAGGAACGAAATTTTGATATATGTGACAAAATGGATGGAGCTTGAGAAATATAAGCCAGACACAGGACACAGTAGATTATATGATTCTACTTATATGATGTACCTAGTATAAGTAAATTCACAGAGACAAAAAGTAGAATAGAGGTTAGCAGGGGCTGGAGGGATGGGAGAATGGGGAGTTACTGTTTAATGAGCACAGTTTATGTTTAGGATGATGAAAATGTTTGGGGTATAGACAGTGGTATTGGTTACACAACACTGTGATTTGTACACTTATAAATAGTTAAACTTTATTACATTACGTATATTTTAACACCATAAAAAAAAAGTGAACAAAGAAGGCTCATGGGGAACTTTATAATGGATGAATCAGTTTTGACAACTCTGGAGCCCTTTGATCAAAAGGAGAGACAGCCAGAGATTATATTATATGCCTCTTGATGTGATGCAATAGGAAATATATATCATCCTGACTTGATATTTAATGATAAGGAACTATGGCTGATTTCTTAGAAGTGATACTACGGTTCCATTTTTTAAAAAGCTCTTTTTGTTTAGCGATTATACTGAAAATTTTCCAGATAATATAAAAAATGGTATCTGGGATTTGCTTTAAAATATTAGTCAGTGAGGGTGAGGGAAGTGGATAGGTATATGGATGAATGAAGGCTGGCTTTGGGATGACAACTGTTGAGATTGGTTGATGAACATATTAAGGGTTCATTATACACTATTCTCTCTTCTTTTGGGTATGTTTGAAATTTTTCATAATTATAAAAATTAATATGGTGCACCTGAGGAATGGCACTAAAAGTGAGGAGACAGAGGCTATTGCCTTCATTTTAAATTGTTCTATTTTCCCAATTCATTTCAACCACATGTATGAATTTTGTTTAAGAGAAAAAAATTAGGATATTATAGTAAGTCCCCACATACGAACCTTTAAGTTGTGAACATTCAAAGATGCAAACGTGCATTCACATGTCCAATCGCGTAAGTCAGTTCACATGTCTGGCGTACATTGTCACATGCGTGCATCCTCTACAAGTGGTTGTGCTTTTTGTGTACTCTACTGTACAGTACTGTATAGAGTACAGTAGTACAGTATCTTTATTTCAAGCTAGATCTGCAAGAGGACGACTTCATTGAATTCCTTGGTGTGCAACAGGAGAAGTTTACTAATGAAGACCTGATGGAACTGGAGGCCCAGAGAAAGGATGAAGAGAGACAAGAGGAAGAAGTAACTGAAGAACCGAAGAGATTCATGATGCAGGAAATGGCAAGGGGATTTTCTTTATTTGAGGAGACACTGTTAGTTTTTGAGGCACAGGACCCGAATGTAGAACGGTACACGAAGGTTGCAGCAGCCATTCAGAATGCAATCCAGTGCTAGCGTGTCATCTATGACGAGAAAAAAAGAGCTACTAACCAGACATCTCTGGATCGTTTTTTCAAGAGGGTAGATAGAACTGAATCCAGCAAGGAACCAGAACCTGTGCCATCCACGTCAGGCGTGAGTGAAATTGCAGCTTGCCCTCCGTCTCCTGTTGCTGACGATCCTTTGGCTCTACCATCTCCCACCTCCTCTCCCTCCTCCAGTCAGTAACTCTTCTTGCCTGTTCACTCGATGCCAGCCCCTGTATGCCAGCTGTGGTACTGCACTATAGTACTTTTCAAAGTACTATACTGTAGGATTAAAAATGTTTTACTTTTTGTGTTTGTTTTTTACATATTATTTGTGTGAAAAGTATTATAAACCTATCACAGTACAGTACTATACAGCCGATTGTGTTAGTTGGGTACCTAGGCTAACTCTGTTAGACTTACAAACAAACTGGACTTACAAACGCACTCTCGGAATGCAACTTGTTCATATGCAGGGGACTTGCTGTGTATAGATGATGAACATAGACTTTTGTTAGATTCCTGAATATCAGGCCTAGGTGATATGTTTTAAAGGCAAAAAAGGCGATTTTAAGGTATTGAAAACTTGTGGGTATACAATGGCTAACAAGCTTATGTATTTAGGTACATCAAAAGGTAGTAGAGATGGGGAAAATGTATGAACATATTAATCAATACATTTCAGAAGGCTGACACAAATAAATTAATACAAAATAGAAAACCTTAGATGGTTTCTAAAGGAATGACCCATGGTTTATCTTTTAAGATTAAATTTTCCCATAAACCCTTTACTGGTATGTTCAGACAGATCTCCCCACTAGACAGACCACCGATCAGTTTCAGGTAAAAGTTTTTTATGACATTACACCTACTTTCTTACATAGGTTCTGGGACACTAGAGCTTTATAAGAATAGAAATTTCTAAGTAGTACAACAGATAATTGAATTCTGTGGAAAAACCATACAGAGACTAGCTTTGCCAGAGCAACAGGAAAAACCTTTTGCCCTAAACCTAACAATATTTAATGAACATCACAAAGACCAAACCCTTTACGCACAGTTTTTTTATTAACAAAGAGTAAAGGTTTCTCATTTTTATTATTTCTCTTACCTTTAGAGTTGCTCCCACCCAAAAAGAATAACAGGTGTCGACAGGCTTATTAGGTCTTCCATGATAACCATTTTGTTGTCTCATTATACACCACCTCTTTATCCTGTTCAATTCTTTTTCTGAAAAAACTTCTTCTAGTTTACCCATCAGGCACAGTGATGCAATGCCACAAAAAGTCGATCCTCCTGTTAATTAAAACCACACAATACTTTAAACTTATTAGATGTCTAGGAAAATAATATGAAATGATTGAAGAAAAAAAGGGTTAAATAACTCTAGAAAATAGTGAAATAAAATTAAAAGACAATTAATTTTACTTTTATTTCACTATTTTATTTACCTTAATTTCACTATTTAAAATAACCACTAAGCACTGGAGTCTTCAATATGAACTTGATGAAATAGAAAAAAATTAAAATAACTTAAGGCCGTAAGAACAATTTTTTAAATGAAAAAAGATTTAGAAAGTAGTTCAAAATTATATGGTTAATGGGAGAGTTGAAACTAAAATCTAGAACTCCTACTCCCTGTCTACTACTCTATCACCTGAGTCTGATTTTAATTCCCTTAAAGACAGTGTATTGATTATGAATTGAGGTTCCATCTGCCTAAAGCTACAGACTGATTTTTACATATAACATAAACTAGAAGTTTATATGTCAGCTTAAGAAATTTAAGGAAGAAAAGTTTTAGCAAAGGGCAAGTGTGTGTGTGTGTGTGTGTGTGTGTGTGTGTGTGTGTGTTGGGGATGGGGGTAATGTGGAGAAGAAAACTGTATCTGGAAGTAGATGCACAATACAGGTCCATGCTCACTATGGTAGACTGACTAATGCCCCCCAGTGATATCCAGGTCCTAATCCCTGAACATGGGCATGCTACCTTATATGGCAAAAAGGACTCTGCAAATGTGATGGAAGTTAAGGATCTTGAGACGGGGAGATTATCCTGGATGGGGTGTACCCTAAGTGTAACCACAAGTGTCCCTATAAAAGGGGGGCAGAGGGAGATTAAACCACAGTCAAAGAGGAGGCATTGTGACTATGGAAGCAGAAACTAAAGTGATGAGACAAGAAGTCAAAGAATGTCAGCAGCCACCAGAAGCTGAAAGAGACAAAGGAACAGATTTTCCCCTGGAGCCTCCAGAAAAAACCTGCTCTGCTGACATCTTGATTTGAAGCCCTGTAAGATGCAGTTCAGACTTCTGGCCTCTGGAACTGTAAGAGAATAAATTTGTGTTGTTTTATACCCCTAAGTTTATTAAAATGTTACAGCTTCAATAGAACCAATATAGTCACAAAGGTAATTACTTTCCTCGGGAAATGAAAAGTCAGTATTTTTCCATAAAGGAAAAAACAACAACAAAAAAACCCCCACCACTTTCCATTGGCGTTATCTGCTGTCAACTCCAAACAATTTGAAAATACTTATACTTCCAACTTATTACAACTTGACCTAGTGATTTTTATTAATTCCATCTCTTTAAATAGATTGTTCCTAATATGCCTCAACCTGTAACTTTCCTTTTGGTGTTACAAATCTTGGCTGTATTCTCTGGCAAAGGAAAAGTGAGCATTCTCTCTAGAAAATGCAAGGCAGCTATCACATTAAAAGGGTCACTGTCAAAAAATAAAAATAAATAAATAAAAGGGTCACACTGTAAGAACTATTTAGTCTTCAGAATTTTTCCCAATGGAAAAAAAAAGGGAGATCTATGTTAGTCATGAGTGAATTAAAACAAAAGTAAAACAAATTTATCATAACCTTTTAGAATAATTTCTATTCAGCAACTATCAATCTTATTTCCCCTTCAATGACCTACTAGTTTCAATTTCTCTTTCATGAGAAGCTGGCCATGACTTCAGGTATTATTACATCATTAAATATAAAGCCTCTAAGAGAAAGTACATAATCTTTAAAACTATCTACCAAGAAATAAAGACACACTTAATTGTTACTCTCCAAAATAATTGTTCGGATTTTTTAAAGCAAACTGGCACAATTCAAAATAAAAATACTCTTTACTTTGCCCAAATGACCAGATTTTGAAAATGACAATTTCTGAAGTAAGCCTGGTCTCTGAGTAGCCAAACACAGTCATTACAAAGTCTATTCTTTAAGCTAAAATTCACTTATCAACATTTACCCCTGAGAGGTTCCTGTGTAAACAATTTTAGAACACCAGTTCTAAAAACCTGGATTAAAAGTAGGATGTTAGAAGAGTGTTAGAGGCAGACAAAAACAGCAAGAAAAGACAGGTAACATTATGACAATAAGTACAGTAAGAAAAAGCAGGCACAAGACCTCAACTAGAATATCCTTTTGGGGCTAAATAGGATTAGGTCAATGATTCCTACAAGCTTCAAAAATCTTCGAGAATGTTATATCACTATATATATTAAAGTACAATTTAAGAATTCCTTCTCATAATAATGATCTGAATTCATCAAGAAAAGATTAAATTCTGTTCATTATGCCCTGGTTGAAGAAGGTTATGAAAATAACCTTCTGTATCGAAGGCATGTAAGAGTACGAGAATATTAAGGCACATACAAATAAGAGAAAGATTTCCACCTGAAACTGCTGAAAGTTTGCCACCTAAAGTGGAATGCTTCAGTTATGTGGATAATTAATGTACACAGAATACCACTGTCATAAAAAAATCACAGCTGGGAGGGACTGGTTCTCTCTTTACAACCTACCCCAGTTCTTCCAGTTGCAGGGTAAAGGAGATGTTACTGACTCTGGTTCTGTTTGCTATGCTTTACTTATGTTTTAACTTATTGTTCCCGTAAGGTTTTAAAGCTCGTTTTTAAGCATTCTCTTAGTATCTATTTGTATATACCAAATAATTTGAAAGAATCTATGTGCTCTGAAATGTGTAATTTAAGATGGTCAACAAACATACAGCTAAAGTAGAAAGCTAAGTAAACAGGTACACAAATAAGTACATCATTTTACTCTTAAACACCACATGAAAAAGGTAAAGTGAGGGAGATTCAAGGGAGTTGAATGCTTAGACGAAATCAGGCCAAGTAAAGTTTAATACTTCTCTTCTGGATTAAGGAGTAGAGATATTCTAAAAGAATCATGGAATCAAATGAAGATATGTGAACTTTTACATTATGAATCTCAAGAGGAAAAGTAGTTTCAATCCTAGCGAAGTAGGAAAATCTAATTCTTCCAAAACACATGAACATTTTCCCTTAAAACTGTACTATCATAAAAGAATCACTAGGATAAACAGAATCATAACATTTGATAATCATGGCCTAGAAGGGTACAATGTGCCTATTTAGTTCTCGTGACAAATGGACTCCAGGCTAAGCAGGTGTTGGAGAACAGCAGTTGAGTTAAAAAGAAAAAGAAAACAGTGTATTAAGCAGCATTTAGACTGCGGAATTAGGACGAAGAACACATGAAAAAACTTGATTAACATCAAACTGTAGCAGAAGTACACATTCTAAATTCAGCCTTCCCAGCTTTCGGATGCAGAGTGGAATACAGCATAACTAACTCATCGAATATGTACTGGACAACTACAATATTCAAGGGCATATGGAGTATGACATAAATAAGACACGATCAGTTTACAACCTAGCAGAGAAGGTAAACAGAAGTAAATGGTACGAACCAAGTATTACGGGAATATAAGAAAAGGGAGAAATTGCTTAGGGCTAGGGGGGACAAGAAACAATGAAAGATTTTACAAAGAATGTGACAGTGAAACTAAGCATAGAAAGATGGGTAAAATTTGAAGTTTAAGGAAAGGGAAATGAAGAGAAGTAAAGGGGAAGCATTTCAAGTATAGGAAAAAGAACATTAGTAAAGTCCAGGGGTGAGAAGGCATGTAAGAACATTTGGAGAATACATTTTCTCTGCAACCTAGAGCACATGGAAGGGATCTCTCACATTACAAAGCTAGGCTGGCACTGGACCACGGAGAACTACACTAAGAGATTTAAATATGGGCAGAATGGTACTGCTGAACAAGCATAGGGTTTCAAGACACTTACCTGATATGTGAGCCTAGGAGTTAAGTTACTTACCTTCTCTGGGTAAAACGACAATAATCACTGTGGTGGTTTTATACTGTGTTAACTTGGCTAAGCGAGAACTGTTTCCCAGAATCCCCTTCTTTATATGGTCTGAAGCTAGAGAAATCTGTGTGAGATCTCTAAGGTGGAAGTGAAGCAGTAGCCATTGCCCTGGTTGTGGGCACAGAAGGTAAGAGACAAGGGTAGAGGTGCTGTGAGAGTCTAGCTTGCCCTTATTCTCCCATATACTTGGAATCCAAGTTCTTTCTACTTCTTGCTCTAGTGACACCAGGCCCACGAATGGATGTACGAACAACAGCCTTCCAGTTACATTCTGGCAGCTGCATGCACCTGGCTCTCCAGATTCCCCTGCAAGGTCTCACTTGTCCACCTGTGCCAGTGCCTCAGGAGAGCTTGTCAGTGACTCTTTCCTGATCCACCTGCTACCCCTTTCAGGGCCTTACTTCTCCATCTTCTTCCACAACCATGTAAAATCTTACTCCTATAATAAATTCCTAGTCTTTAATATTCATAGTGATTTTGCTTCTGATTGAATCTAACTAATACCAAGATGTCCACTCTCGGAGGGCTAGTGTGAGGATTAAGTGAGAAAACTGTTAGCTGGCACAGAGCAGCTGCTTAATAAATAAATTCTTTTCCTTTTAAGTCTGTAAAAGGTTATAAACTGGTGACTAATGGAGGACTGGTGTGACTGGCAAGTTAAGAACAACAACAACAAAAAACAGAACAGGAGATTAAACACCCCAAATTCTGGATTTCTGGCTCTCTGAAAAATCAGTAGATCAGAATAGTTCCACATTCCTGAATAGCAAAAACAGACTTGGAAGGAAGGAAAGAGCAGAATGATGGTTTTTAAAAATGTGCAGCTTGAGAGATATAAAGGTAGCTAGCTCTGCCTGGCAGGCACACAGAAAGGCAGTATGCAGCTCAGAAGCAACAGTATAGATTTGGAAACAAAGTGTGGGTGCCATCACCCCAGGGATGATTGACAGGGAACCATCTGTTAGTTCATTTAACTATGTGCCACGTGTTACAAGTGTGGGAGATAAAACAGTGAATAAAATAGGCCAAAACCTCTGATCTCATGAGGCATATATTATGTGGAGACAGACAATAAACAAATAAATAAAATAAAAGTGATATGGAGAAAAATAAAGCCAGAAAGGGGGACAGACAATGGGGTATGTATCTGTGGTTGGTTTGCAACTCTAAACAGGAGGTGTGTTTGTGGGTGGTTTGCAATTTTAAAAAGGGGGCTTTTCCAAAAATATCATTTGAGCCAATACCTGAAGGATGTGAAGTGAAGCCAGGTGTTTGCTAGGGATGGGAGTGGAGGATTCTATATAGAAGGAATAGCAAGTATAAGAGTCCTGATATTTAGAAAGATGAATGATCCAATGAAAAGAAGGAAGTTGGACTAAGATAAAGAGGTGAGAGGAAGAAACAAAAATTGTGAAGGAGCCAGAAACAACTTGTCAGGAAGAAGGACAAGAGGAATTGATACTTCAAGAAAGAAGGGGAAGAGGCTAACAGCTTCATTTGCTTCAATAAATAAGAAGATGAGGAATGAGAAGACACTGGATTTGAAATGTAGACCATTCATGACTTTAAAAGAAATATTTCATTTAAGTTGCTGAATCTTACACAGAAAAATTAAAGAACAAGCCATTTGTGTAGAAGGGCAAATAGTATACCTGGACCACTATTCTAAAAAGATTAATAAAAGGAGAAAAAGGGAGAACACCATGACTTCAGAGTGCCCAATCTGCAAGACTACTTTTTAGAAAGAGGTTTCTCTTGCCAGTGTAGACAGTGATAAGATAGGGAAGGGAGGCTATACCAAAGCCTTCTAGAGTAGTACTTCTCAGCCCATCTAACCTCACAGCACACAAGAACATTAAAACGTCTGACATTTGCAGAACACACAGCGGTGACCTGAGGAGCGAGCTCCTGGTACCTAAACGGGAGCTCTAGACGCCTAGGTCTTGGCTGCTCCAAAGGCTCAGGCAGCAATAGCTTGGCATGCCTATAGCCCATTTGCAGCACACCCTGTACTGTGGCACCCTGCGTAGGAAGCCCTCCTCTCGGGCTTTAGACCTTAAATCTACCAAGACAAAAAGAGTGTAAAAGGAAGATGTAAGCTTTTTGGCATGAACCACAGCCCATCAATGATGATCTTGCTGGGTGTGATCCTACTCGAGTCATACTGACTCCAAATCACTACTTGTGTGACTCAGCAAGACTTTTTTTCCATCAGAGAGTATCATGTTTGAGCGGCCCTCTCTGTTTCATATCCCAGAGAACGTAATCCCATTTTCTGGGGAACAACAGTGTTTGTTCCACAGGTCTCCTGCACTGCAAAGAATCTCCTCCGCCTGAGTGCCCATTAACATCCTTTACAATAGTGAGCCCAGACCTCGTCTTCTCAGAAATTCTTATAGATGCCAGATTTCCTCTTTGTGCAACTACAAGTATATCCCTCCTTACCAAGTAGTGATGACCAGTGACATAATTGCTACTGCCACCCCCAATCTCATATAGACATACACAAGAATTATGATGTCCTAATTACAGTATGGCTTCAGAGGAAAATCCAAGACAGTTTTCTATACGCCCCTTAGTGACACGTATGCTCTACAAATACCACCGAAGGAGGGAGTGAAAATGTCAGAGAGGGAAGAGATACCTGATAGGACAGGTCCTAGGGAAAGCACAAGGAATGTGTTTTAAAAAAATGTTTATACATGGTTTACAGTTTACAAACCAGTTTCCCTCGTATCTCTAAAAATAATTTTAAAGAAAGATATAATTATTTCTACTCTGTTGATGAGGAAATCCTCAGAGAGATTAAGTAAGGGGCCTAAGCCACATAGCTAGTGTTAGGGCTGAGACCTGAATATTGATGTGTTCTTTCTACTCTATCGTGCTAGCAGAGGGATGGACACACAGGTGAGCACAAAAACACTGCTGTGATGAAGAGGAAACAAGGATTTCACTCAGAGAGCCTCCCTGATCTGGGCTCTTTTTTTAAAAAAAAAAAAAGGAGCAAGGAAGTGCATTTACTTCTACACGATATATTCCACTTGAAAGAGTTCAGGCTATTGATGTTTTGACAAACTAAGTGACTATCGCTCACTCTGGTTCTGCCAAAATTGAGGAAAAGTGTGAAAGGAGAAACTGTATTAATGTACGCAGTGAACATATGCTATGTGGCAAAATGTTTTATCACTATGACTTAGGACAATTATATTAAGGAGGTAAAAAAAAATTTTTCTTCACAAATTCATTGATTCATGTTTAATATTCTGTATCTAGCTTTTTAGTATTACACCAAAGAAGAAAACGTGCTGTTTTCTAACAATATTTTAAATCATCCCAAGATGTTTTCATGCAACTAACAGCTGAAATGATCACCAGAAAGTACTGTTTGAACATTCTGGTCTGAACAATCTCTGAATGGTTACTGACCTAGGAGAGGCTCGAGTTGGCACAGCAGTGTCAACAGAGAGAAGTAGGAAAGAAGACAGTCAGGCTGCACCAAGAGTTGAGACAGACTTCTGAGGTCCTACGTGTTGAAGATACCATGATGTTATTTGAAGGAACAAAAGAAACTACATGTCCATTTATTTTAAGATGCCTTACCATGAGATTCAAGTCCAGCTCCCTGTGCCAACCCATTGTCATAGGACTGAAAAAGAAAAATATGTTCAGTTTAACAGGGAAATAATAATAAATAAATAAGTTGTCATTATGCTCATTTTTTGTCTCTTGATCTAATTTTAGTTCTCCTTTATATTTTTCAAAATATGCACTCTTTCCCACAATGAAATAGATCTAGGCATTTTCAAGTACCTGCTCTTGTCTTATTCACCAAGCCAAATCAGTAAATGTATGCACTAGGCATATTCTGAGAATACTGTCCAAAGATGGCACCTACATATTTAATTTCTACCCAATAAGAAGCCCCAACCTTTATTCCTCTCTCACTTTCAAGAATATATGAATTTAAGGAAAATGTAAGGATTTTATACTCCTATAACATTATAAACACAAATCTATTTTGAGGCTCTTAGGTAGCCAATGATAATGGTGCCTGCCTAAATTTGAATCTCCCCACATATCCCACAAAATCAAAACAGGATAAGAACAATACAACTACATAAAACTGAAACCTTGTCAAAGCTAGAAGACATGCTCAAGCTTCAAATTTCCTTTCTACAGAAGAAGAAACATCAAATCCCACACTCCTGACATACTTTTGCAGAGAGCAAGGGCAATCTATGAAAACTTGTGAGGAAGAGAGAGGAGGGGCGCTAATGGCAGGTCTGAGATTACCTAAAATCACTAGCTTAAATCACTAGGAAAAGCCTCAGTGTGAAATACAGGCAATCCTTGCTTTGCACAGTTCCAATATACACAAATTCCAGGTACCCCCGCTTAGTTAAGTAACATAGTATGGTTCAAATTTCAGTAATAACAATATATTAACAGTTAGCAACTGCATAAAGTACAAACTTGCTGCTAGCTCCTCAGTCCACAAACCATTACATACATAATAGATGTGTATCACAATCAGTGACCAATCACGTCACCTTTTTCAAAGTCTGTAGTAATTGGTCACTGCACATGTTTTTCAGTTCACACAGACAGCAATGTATGTGGCTGTGCTGTCTCTTTGTCTTTTAGTGATAAACCCACATGATGTTTTAAAAACAATCAAAAAAGGAGATTGGCTACCAAAGATGAAAGTGCAGTAAAGAAATGAAAAGCAGTTAACACTGAAAGTGAAATTGAGATCAAACAGAGTAATATAAGAAACAGCTATCATGACAGTGCTGGCTGATTGAGACTAGATATGCAGTCAGAAAAATCAAGTGAAGGCGAAAGAAATATCTACATAAATGAGGAAAGTGGCTCTGATGAAAAAGATGGAGATGTTCTAGAGAAGAGATGCTGGCAAAAACTTCACATAAAAGGAACTCTCAGATATTTCACAATGAAAATGCAAAGGACAGAATGTTGGAAGCTGATACAAACTTAGAAAGGAGTATGATCATTTACCAAGACAGAAAAGATGCCTGCTCCATATTATAAATTATATAATGAGAAGACAAACAGTGCTGTTCAAGCTACTACTGATGAATGTTTTTACACAGAAAACACTTTAATTTTCAATATTGCTAATGTTTTAAATTATGATGTACTAATAAATAAACATTGGTTTTACCATTTAAAAATTCTGTGTACATTTATAACGGTAATAGTTTTTAATGTTTTGGCAAAAAATTATAAAGGTCACAGAACAAGTGTCATTTTTCCCACTGATGATTAAAATCACTGTACATCATTTCAGCCTGCAAGACCATCATTACAGTCTGGCACTACCAGGCAAAGTGAGGATGCTGTACTGTAGGAGCTCTGGTAACACTGAACAGTGACTACAGAGAAAAGACCGAGGAGAGTGTGCAAGTCAAGGTGGCAGCATTCAATGGGCATAAGTCTGGTGAAGACCGTTAAAAAAGGAAGGGAGAAGGGCCCACTGAAGACCAAATAAATGAAAACTCCAAAGAACAAAATGCAAAAACCCGGGAAACAAAAGAGAACCTTTCTCCTACCAGAAAATCACAGAACTCACAAAACTTCCCCAATCACTAAACAAACAAACAAACAAAAAGACACTCTAAATTAAAGAAATCATACTTTGTTTCTCTGCACTGAAAAGAGGGCACTCTTAAACTAGGAATTCTTGTAAGAAAAAAAAAAATCCACTAATGACTAAACAGAAAAAGACAAATCTACACAAAGTAACTCTGAGATGAAAACACAACAATCAGAATGAAAACATCCCAGTATAGGAAAATCTGCCTTCACCTCCAAAAAATGGTGATAAAGCAAAGGAAAACTGTAATACAGCACCCCAAACTCAACTGCATATCCTCAAATAAGCATTCGGGAATATGAAAAGAGATTTAACGTTAAAAAATGAAAAGGATAAACAGTAGGAAGAAATAAAAATTAAATGATTTCAGGAAAACACAGTAAGTGACATTTAAGAAAGGCTGAAAACAGCAAAGAGAATAAAAATGAGATAAAGAAGTAAAAAGGGTCAGAGAGAAAGTGGTTGAAATGAAAGATAAGCAAAGAAAGAAAACACACTAAATTGGAATACCTAAAGAAAAAGGAAAAATAATGGACTACAAGTAGGGGTCAGCAAACTGGGGACTACAGGTTAAATTTGGCCTGTGGCCTGGTTTTGTACAGTCCTAAAGTTAAGAAAATGGTCAAACTCATTCCTAATAAAATAAATGCAAATTAAAAACACTGAGATACCATTTTTCACCCATCATATTGGTAAAAATAAAAACCGTGTGAAAACACATTCTATTGGTGACACTGTGTGGACACAGGCACTCTCATACACTGGTGGGAATATAAATTGGTTCATACCTTTTGTAGAGAAAATGGGCAATATCTGATAAACTTTATGTATGCATTTACTTTTTTTATACAGCAGGTTCTTATTAGTTATCTATTTTATACACATTGGTGTATATATGTCATTTCCAATCTCCCAATTCACCATACCCCCTGCTTTCCCCCCTTGGTGTCCATACTTTTGTTCTCTACATCTGTGTCCCTATTTCTGCCTTGCAAACTGGTTCATCTCTACCATTTTTCTAGATTCCACATATACGTGTTAATATACACTATTTGTTTTTCTCTTTCTGACTTCACTCTGCATGACAGTCTCTAGGTCCATCCATGTCTCTGCAAATGACCCAATTTCGTTCCTTTTTTATGGCTGAGTAATATTCCATTGTATGCATGTACCACATCTTCTTTATCCATTCGTCTGTCGATGGGCATTTAGGCTGCTTCCATAACCTGGCTATTGTAAACAGTGCTGCAATGAACACTGGGATGCATGTGTCTTTTTGAATTATAGCTATCTCTGGGTATATGCCCAGCAGTGGGATTGCTGGGTCATATGGTAATTCTTTTTTTTTCCTTTATGTTTGTTTTATTTTTTCATTTTGAAAAAAGCATAACATATGCTTTTTAAAAATTATTAAAATAAAACCCTAGAAAAGCATAACATTTTTTAAAATTTATTTTATCAAAGGTATATACATTCATCATTTAGAAAGTTAAATGGTACTGAAAAATTTATAACAAAAATTTATAACAAAACAGTGATTCCCTGCATCATTCCTCACACTCCTCCAGTACCCTTTTCCAGAGGCAACCACTTTTCAGTATTTGGCCATTTCTTCTGGAGTATACATCTTGGTGCTTCCAAATAATATGCCTAGATCATACTGTTTTAAATTGTGACTTTTAGGCATATTCTATCATTTATTATGGTAGATAAGCATCCAACTCTCTTACACCCCATTCCCCTCTGTTCCTGTGCCCCATGCTCCGAGGATACTACACTTTGCTTAAATCAACTTCTGTGATTATGTAACCTGTCTACGAAAATACAATTCACAGTTGAGCATTGTGGACTATGGTTGTTTATTTTCTTATTTTTCCTGAAATTAACTGTTACCTTTTCCCCCATTTGTGTGTTTTACTTTGTACTGACCGTCTAATAGACACAGCTTCTGATAGACACAGTCAACCACCATTAGACACCTACCAATGTCTGTCTTTGTCTTGAACAGAGCCCCCCACTCCTCCATCCTTGTCCTATCTGGGTTGAGTGCTCTCCACACTGTTGCAGAGCTGTCATCTGGGGACTTCCCTTCACTATCAACCTTGGAACTTCCTATGTTTTTCACCTGAGTTGGATTTCTTATCTCTTCCTCTTTCTTGGTTTACTCTTTTGTTTTGGTGGAGAACATCCTCTAAGAGTCAAGGCAAAGAAGGATCTTTCCTTTGTTCCAGTGTTATGAAATTTCACAGTAATGTTCCTGGGTTTGAGCCTATTTTCATCCATTATAATGGGCCCTCAGTGGTCCTTTCAGGATATCTGGAAACTCAGATCTTTCCCTTCTGAGAAATCTTCTTGAACTTTTTTTTAACATCTTTATTGGAGTATAACTGCTTTACAATGTTGTGTTAGTTTCCGCTGTATAACAAAGTGAATCAGCTATACGTATACATATATCACCATATCCCCTCCCTCTAGAGTCTCCCTCCCACCCTCCCTATCCCACCCCTCTAGGTGGTCACAAAGCACTGACCTGCTCTCGCTGTGCTATGCAGCTGCTTCCCACTAGCTATTTTACATTTGGTAGCGTATATATGTCAATGCTACTCTCTCACGTCGCCCCAGCCTTCCCTTCCCTCTACCCGTGTCCTCAGCTCCATTCTCTATATCTGCATCTTTATTCCTGTCCTGCCCCTAGGTTCATATGAAACATTTTTTTTTTTAGATTCCATATATATGTGTTAGCATACGGTAGTTGTTTTTCTCTTTCTGACTTACTTCACTCTATGACAGACTCTAGGTCCATCTACCTCACTACAAATAACTCAATTTCATTTCCTTTTATGGCTGAGTAATATTCCATTGTATATATGTGCCACATCTGCTTCATCCATTCATCGGCCGATGGACACTTAGGTTGCTTCCATGTCCTGGCTATTGTAAATAGTGCTGCAATGAACATTGGGGTACATGTCTCTTTTTGAATTATGGTTTTCTCAGGGTATATGCCCAGTAGTGGGACTGCTGGATCATATGGTAGTTCTATTTTTAGTTTTCTAAGGAACCTCCATACTGTTCTCTATAGCGGCTATATCAATTTACATTCCCACCAACAGTGCAAGGGTCTTGCAGTGCACTTATTGTTTGTAGACTTTTTCATGATGGCCATTCTGACCGGTGTGAGGTGATACCTCATTGTAGTTTTGATTTGCATTTCTCTAATGATTAGTGATGTTGAGCAGCTTTTCATGTGCCTCTTGGCCATCTGTATGTCTTCTATGGAGAAATGTCTATTTAGGTCTTATGCCCATTTTTTGATTGGGGTGTTTGTTTTTTTAATATTGAGCTGCATGAGCTGTTTATATATTTTGCAGATTAATCGTTTGTCCATTGCTGCATTTGCAAATATGTTCTCCCATTCTGAGGGTTGTCTTTTCGCCTTGTTTATAGTTTCCTTTGCTGTGCAAAAGCTTTGAAGTTTCATTAGGTCCCATTTGTTTATTTTTGTTTTTATTTCCATTACTCTAGGAGGTGGGTGATAAAAGATCTTGCTGTGATTTATGTCGAAGTGTTCTTCCTATGTTTTCCTCTAAGAGTTTGATAGTGTCTGGCCTTACATTTAGGTCTTTAATCTATTTTGATTTTATTTTTGTGTATGGTGTTAGAGAGTGTTCTAATTTCATTTTTTTACATGTAGCTGTCCAGTTTCCCCAGCACCACTTACTGAAGGAATTGTCTCTTCTCCATTGTATAGCCTTGCTTCCTTTGTCACAGATTAGTTGACCATAGGTGCGTGGGTTAATCTCTGGGCTTTCTATCCTGTTCCATTGATCTATATTTCTGTTTTTGTGCCAGTACCATATTGTCTTCATTGCTGTACCTCTGTGGTATAGTCTGAAGTCAGGGAGTCTGATTCCTCCAGCTTCGTTTATTTCCCTCGAGATTGCTTTGGCTGTTCGGGGTCTTTTTTGTCTCCATACAAATTTTAAGATTTTTTGTTCTAGTTCCGCAAAAAATGCCATTGGTAGTTTGATAGGGATTGCATTGAATCTGTAGATTGCTTTGGGTAGTATAGTCATTTTCACAATATTGATTCTTCCAATCCAAGAACATGGTATATCTCTCCATCTGTCTGTGTCATCTTTGATTCCTTTCATCACTGTCTTATTGTTTTCTGAGTACAGGTCTTTTACCTCCTTAGGTAGGTTTATTCCTAGGTATTTAACTTTTTTTGTGGCAATGGTGAATGGGATCGCTTCCTTAATTTCTCTTTCTGATCTTTCGTTTTAGTGTCTAGGAATGCAAGAGATCTCTGTGCATTAATTTTGTATCTTGCAACTCCACCAAATTCATTGATTAGCTCTAGCAGTTTTCTGCTGGCATCTTTAGGATTTTCTGTGTATAGTATCATGTCATCTGCAAACAGTGACAGTTTTACTTCTGCTCTTCCAATTTGGATTCCTTTTATTTCTTTTTCTTCTCTGATTGCCATGGCTAGGACTTCCAAAACTATGTTGAATAATAGTGGCGAGAGTGGACATCCTTGTCTTGTTCCTGATCTTACAGGAAATGCTTTCAGTTTTTCACCATTGAGAATAATATTTGCTGTGGGTTTGTCGTATATGGCCTTTATTATGTTGAGGTACGTTCCCTCTATAACCACTTTCTGAAGAGTTTTTATCCTAAATGGTGTTGAGTTTTGTCAAAAACTTTTTCTGTATCTATTGAGATGATCATATGGCTTTTATTCTTCAATCTGTTAATACGGTGTATCACATTGATTGATTTGCGTATGCTGAAGAATCCTTGCATCCCTGGGATAAATCCCACTGTATCATGGTGTATGATCCTTTTAATGTGTTGTTGGATTCTGTTTCCTAGTATTTTGTTGAGGAGTTTTGCATCTATATTCCTCAGTGATATTGGTCTGTAATTTTTTTTTGGTAGATCTCTGTCTGGTTTTGGTATCAGGGTGATGGTGGCCTCATAGAATGAGTTTGGGAGTGTTCCTTCCTCTGCAATTTTTTGGAAGAGTTTGAGAAGGATGGGTGTTAGCTCTTCTCTAAAGGTTTGATAGAATTCACCTGTGAAGCCATCTGGTCCTGGACTTTTGTTTGTTGGAAGATTTTTAATCACAGTTTCAAATTCATTACTTGTGATTGGTCTGTTCATATTTTCTATTTCTTCCTGGTTCAGTCTTGGAAGGTTATACCTTTTGAAGAATTTGTCCATTTCTTCCAGGTTGTCCATTTTATTGGCACAGAGTTGGTTGTAGCAGTCTTTTATGATGCTTTCTATTTCTGCAGTGTCCGTTGTAACTTCTTTTTCATTTCTAATTCTATTGATTTGCATCCTCTCCCTCTGTTTCTTGATGAGTCTGGCTAAAGTTTTATTAATTTTGTTTACCTTCTCAAAGAACCAGCTTTCAGATTTATTGATCTTTGCTACCGTTTTCTTTGTTTCAATTTCATGTATTTCTGCTCTGATGTTTATGATTTCTTTCCTTCTACTAACTTTGGGTTTTGTTTCTTCTTCTTTCTCTAGTTACTTTAGGTGTAAAGTTAGATTGTTTATAGGTTTTGGATCATCGTGTTTTTGTTGTCATTTGTGTCTAAGTATTTTCTGACTTCTTCTTTGATTTCTTCAGTGATCTCTTGGTTATTCAATACATATTGTTTAGCCTCCATGTGTTTGTTTTTTAAGGTTTTTTTTCCCTGTAAGTTATTTCTAATCTCAGTGTTGTGGTTGGAAAAGATGCTTGATATGATTTCAATTTTCTTAAATTTACCGAGGCTTTATTTGTGACCCAAGATGTGATCTATCCTTGAGAATGTTCCATGTGCACTTGAGAAGAAAGTGTAACCTGCTGTTTTCAGATGGAATGTCCTATAGATATCAATGAAATCTATCTGGTATATTTTGTCATTTAAAGCTTGCGTTTCCCTATTAATTTTCTGTCTGGATGATCTGTCCATTAGTGTAACTGAGGTGTTAAAGTCCCCCACTATTATTGTGTTACTGTCAATTTCCTCTTTTATAGCTTTTAGCATCTGCCTTATGTATTGAGGTTCTCCTATGCTGGGTGCATATATGTTTATAATTGTTATTGTCTTCTTCTTGGATTTTGGTCCCTTCATCATTAGGTAGTGTCCTTTCTTGTCTTTTGTAACATTCATTAATTTAAAGTCTATTTTATCTGATATAAATATTGCTACTCCAGCTTTCTATTGATTTCCACTGCATGCAATATCTTTTTCCATTCCCTCACTTTCAGTCTGAATGTGTCCCTAGGTCTGATGTGAGTCTTTTGTAGACAGCATATATATGGATCTTGTTTTTCTATCCATTCAGTGAGCCTGTGTCTTTTGGTTGGAGTATTTAATCCATTCACATTTAAGGTAATTATCAATATGTATATTCCTATTTTCTTAATTGTTTTGGGTTTGTTTTTGTATGTCCTTTTTTTCTCTTGTGTTTCCCACTTACAGAAGTTCCTTTAGCATTTGTTGTAGAGCTGGATTGGTGGTGCTGAATTCTCTTAGCTTTTGCTTGTCTGTAAAGCTTTTGATTTCTCTGTCGAATCTGAATGAGATCCTTGTCAGGTAGAGTAATCTTGATTGTTGGTTGTTCCCTTTCATCACTTTAAAATATCCATGCCACTCCCTTCTGGCTTGTAGAGTTTCTGCTGAGAAATAAGCTGTTAATAACCTTATGGGAGTTCCCTTGTATGTTATTTGTCATTTCTCCCTTGCTGCTTTTAATAGTTTTTGTTTGTCTTTAATTTATGGCAATTTGATTACTATGTGTCTCGGCACGTTTCTCCTTGGGTTTACCCTGCCTGGGACTCTCCGCGCTTCTGGGACTTGGGTGGCTATTTCCTTTCCCATGTTAGGGAAGTTCTAGACTATAATCTCTTCAAATATTTTCGCGGGTCCTTTCTCTCTCTCTTCTCCTTCTGGGACCCCTATAATGCAAATATTGGTGCATTTAATGTTGTTCCAGAGGTCTCTTAGGCTGTCTTCATTTATTTTCATTCCTTTTTCTTTATTCTGTTCTGTGGCAATGAATTCCACCGTTCTGTCTTCCAGGTCACTTATCCATTCTTCTGCCTCAGTTATTCTGCTATTGATTCCTTCTAGTGTATTTTTCATTTCAGTTATTGTATTGCTCATCTCTGTTTGTTTGTTCTTTAATTCTTCTAGGTTGTTGTTAAACATTTCTTGCATCTTCTCGATCTTTGCCACCATTCTTTTTCTGAGGTCCTGGATCATCTTCACTCTCATTATTCTGAATTCTTTTTCTGGAAGGTTGCCTATCTCCACTTCATTTAATTGTTTTTCTGGGGTTTTATCTTGTTCCTTCATCTGGCACACAGTCCTCTGCCTTTTCATTTTGTCCATCTTTCTGTGTATGTGGTTTTTCATTCTGCAGGATGCAGGACTGTAGTTCTTGCTTCTGCTGTCTGCCCTGTGGTGGATGAGGCTATCTAAGAGACTTGTGCAGGCTTCCTGATGGGAGGGATTGGTGGTGGGTAGAGGTGGGTTTTGCTCTGATGAGCAGAGCTCAGTTCAAACTTCAATCCACTTGTCTGCTGATGGGTGAGGCTGAGTTCACTCCCTGTTGGTTGTTCAGCCTGAGGTGACCCAGCACTGGAGCCTACAGGCTCTTTGGTGGGGCTAATGGTGGACTCTGGGAGGGCTCATGCCAAGGAGTACTTCCCAGAACTTCTGCTGCCAGTGTCCTTGTCCCCATGGTGAGCCACAGCCTCCCCTCACCTCTGCAGGAGACCCTCCAACACTAGCAGGTAGGTCTGGTTCCATCTCCTATGGGTCACTGCCCCTTCCCCCTGGGTCCTGATGCGCACACTACTTTGTGTGTGCCCTCCAAGAGTGGAGTCTCTGTTACCCCCAGTCCTGTCAAAGTCCTGGCATCAAATCCCGCTAGCCTTCAAAGTCTGATTCTCTGTGAATTCCTCCTCCAATTGCTGGACCCGTACGTTGGGAAGTCTGACATGGGGCTCAGAACCTTCACTCCAGTGGGTGGACTTCTGTGGTGTAACTGTTTTCCAGTTTGTGAGTCACCCACCCAGCGGTTATGGGATTTGATTTTACTGTGATTGCGCCCCTCCTACCATCTCGTTGCAGTTTCTCCTTTGTCTTTGGACGTGGGGTATCTTTTTTGGTGAGTTCCAGTGTCTTCCTTTCGATGACTGTTCAGCAGTTAGTTGTGATTCTGGTGCTCTCGCAAGAGGGAGTGAGGGCATGTCCTTCTACTCCACCACCTTGAACCAATCCCCCCATATGCATTTACTTTTTGATTAAGCAATTCCACTGCTTGGAATTTATTCTGAAGTTATATCCCCAACAATACATAAGCACACATGTAGAAGGTATGAATTTCAACACTGTTCGCATTTGGAAAATATGTAGCCTATATATAGAAGAGCTGGAAAAAGCTATGACATGTGCACGTGATGGAGTACTACAAAACTGTTAAAAAAGAAATGAGGAAAATTTCTATGACCTGATATAGAGTGGTTTTCAAGCTATATTGTTAAATGTAAAAAGCAAACTGAAAAAAGTACTCTTTTGAGTAAGAAAGCAGAAATAAAAATGTACATATCTGTTCATCAAAAAGAAGTACAGGGAGGCCTAACCAAAAACTAATGAGAACGTTTACCTACAGAGTGAATGGGAACAAGGTGGCAAACATGGGAGTTAGGAAAGGGGTGGAGATAGAAGGAACAGGAAGCCCTGTGAGTTACACATCTCTGAATATAACTTTTTGTATAGTTATGACTTTCAAAACCGAGTTAATATTTCACATATTAAAGAAATAAAATCAACAAAGTTGGGGGGAATCCTAAAATAGAATCCAAACAGAAACAAATAAACAACTTTATTTCAAATAAGTTAACATAAACAAACTAAAGGTTGGGGGTGGAGGGAATAAAAGAAGTAACTCAAGTGTTTCTTAAATATAACATTTTGACTATATACCTTCAGGCTCTAAACAAAAAGAACCAATGCATTCTGGATAATAGGAGACAGGTTTGTCACTCTCTGAGAAGGGAGTTACAAATGAAAAAAGGAAGGTTAAAATGAACCTAGTGGTATTGGATTAAAATTTGAGGTATTAGTGTGAACTCACGGTTTTTGATTGATAGATAGATAGATAAAAAGATATAGATGTGTATAAGTGTGTAAGGGGGATGTCTGTGTATATATATATACATTTCCTACCTCTGAGAGAGGGGCCAGAAGCAGTGATATCCCAGCACCAATAAGCACATTTTGTGCCCAAATCGTGGTTTCTAAACATCATCCTCCAATAAGAACTAGAACTCCTTGAAGAAATGACCAATTTCAGAACTGAGGCTGGGAAATTAAACTATGAATCTGGAATATCTTGTACCACAAGACAAGGAGGTGCTCAAAGAATGAAGGGGACACACCAAAAGGGCACAAGGGGTTTTTGCTGGCTGAAGGGGTGAAGGGGTTTTTGCTGGCTGAATCTGGGACAGCATCAAAATAAATCATGATAGTTACAGATAATAACCCATTGAGTAAAACAAGAATCTAGAGTGCCTGTTTAAATTAAATAAATAAGTAGATAAAGGTGAAGGGAAAGCTTTCCATAACTATAGAATTTTAACTGATAATTACAGAATGAATGATAGAGCTGGAAAATATCAATGCATACCAATACTAGTGGATAAGTTTGATGAGGGACAGGATATTTATACAGTCTCCAAGTATCTCACCATGAGATACTAAATAATTACAAAGGGAAAAATGCTAACTTTACAGAGGAAAATCTGGCATACACCACCTTAACCAAGTGATTAAAGTTAACATCACCAATAACAGAGCAAATTAACATGTTGTACCTCCAAATACAATGCACTGAGAAGAACATGGTGTTATTTCTGCAATATTCATGCCAAAATGTATATCTCCCACCTTTGTCTATAACATAAACCTCCTTTCCTCTTAAAACTCCTTTTATAAAGCACATCATTGTAAAGCAATTATACTCCAATAAAGATGTTAAAACTCCTTTAAAGGTTTCGTCTTTCTGCCTCCACAGGCTTTTAAAAACCTGTGCTATTATAGATTCTATAAAATCTGATTCACATTCACACATTCAATTAAAAATAACTCCATTCCTCTAAGAACTTACATTTTTGTTCTGAAATATGGACTAGTAAAAGTTGAATTAACAGCCTAAAATATTCTAATCTATAAAAATTTCATATTTAGGAAGTAAAATAGACCTGGGAAGCAGCACTTCTATTTCTCTGGTTGTATATGAGAGACTAAAAAGTAGAGCAAAGGATAGTTCTGGCTGAGACTAAACTAAGTTTTCCTTACTATTGTTGATAAAAAGATTAAATTGTATTGTGTGAAAGAATAAAATTTCTACTTGATATTCTCCTTAAAATAAACCTTAGATTAAAAAAAAAACCCACATAAAAGTATTAAGAAACCAAAAGTGATCCAAAAATCTACTGTCAGCCTAGTCAATCTTGCTAGTCAAAATAGCTTAAGGAACTCACACCTCACACACAATATAGGAATAATCTCACCAAGGGCACTGTAATTCTCCTTTATGCTTGGCTGCGACTTCCCAATGATCCCTATTAAGATAGGTTCAACATTTACCTTTGAGATTTTGCTATTTTTTGCTTCTAAGGCTGACTAATGTCTTTCTGCTAAAGACAGTTTCTTTGGACACAATCAGATTACATTTAAAATTTAATGGCTAAAGAGTCAAACTTTCCTTGAATATTATTCTTAAATGGCTATTCTGATATATGATGTACCCAGAAAGCAATCTTATTATCCTTATTTCCAAATTATTGCTAGAAGAGATGAGGCATGCCCCAGTCCCCATATATCAGCAGTAATAACTTAAAACAAAGAGTCAATTTATCAACACAACTCACCATACTTCTTCTAATATAGTTGATGGCTTTTTTCATATCCATGCCAGACCAGTTGTTGAGCATATAGCAAATACAGGAAGCACAGTATACAAATCGCATGTCATTTTCACTGCCTTCAGGTACTGCACAAAAACTGAAAATAATAACCATATGATTTACTGTACTATAATTTATTTTTTTGTAGGGGGGTTAGTTAGAAACACCTACTTCATGTCTTCACTCACAGAAAAAGCTATCACTAAATACAGATTTAAAAACCATATACTACTTGTATTATTCAATAAAGGACTATTAATTTGAATAATATAAAACTATCTCTAAATCAACACTGTACTCCCAAGTTCAATTTCTGGGTAGCTTAACATACTACCACAGTTACTCTTTCCCAGATGCCACCACTCAGAGTAAGTTTCTTTGCTCTCAGCCATGGAAAGCTATGGCACAGTGGCTTGAGAATTAATAGCAGAAAAAGTAGCAGGGACCTATTGGGTAGTAAGAAATTCTCAAGCCCAAGTTCTGCTTATGTGAAATTTCTTCTCAATGTATATATATAGATAACCATTAATTAACTGATCATATTGGTTTTTGTTTTTGTTTTTGTGGTACGCAGCCCTCTCATCATTGTGGCCTCTTCCGTTGCGGAGCACAGGCTCTGGACGTGCAGGCCCAGCAGCCATGGCTCACGGGCCCAGCCGCTCTGCAGCACGTGGGATCCTCCCAGACCAGGGTATGAACCAGCGTCCCCTGCATCGGCAGGTGGACTCTCAACCACTGCGCCACCAGGGAAGCCCCGATCATATTGTTTTAATTTAATTTTCACATATTTAATTAGTTTTAGAGAAGTACATAATAGTTTGTATTTCATATCTATTCTTTTATTTATAAATAAGGATAAGACAGCAGTGACCAAAGACTATAATGAACTATTGAGAAATTAGTCACATGTACTTGCTGAGGTAAATATTTAGTTTTATAGTATTTCCAATTAATGTCAATTTATCTTATATGTTTCCACTAATTTTCCCCTCATCAACAGCAGTGTTTTTAAAATACTGACAGGAAAATAGACACAGCAGTAGATGGACTACAGCTATAACAACGTGGCAGGATTTGTTTGCAAAGTCTTTTCTTTAGATAGCATCACTACTGCTTTATCACTTCCTAAACGTAAAAAAAAAGTTTCACCTTAAAACTTTTTTTTTGTTAGACACACCACTCAAACCATCAAATATTAATGAACTCACTACTTTTTCTATCCTTTAATAATATCACAGAAACTACCTACACTAGAATATAATAATATTCAATGTTCATCCCTTTTTCCCCCATCACTATGTCTTAAGGCATAAAAGTTTAGATTAAATGTATGTCTGCTTCAAAATGTCCATTTTTTTTACCCAGAATGTAAATTAAAGTAGATCCTAATCCTGAAACTATTAAACCATTTATTTATGGATCCATTATCGCCTTTAAAAAAAGAAAAATGAACTAAGAAAAAATGGAACTGTTATTGTGATTACTTTTATTTTCATTCACATAAGAAATATTTCACTGATTAGGCACTTAAACCGTATGTATACAGTGAACTCTAGGTGGTTCTAATAAGAGTTTATGATAAACTCTACAATTCTAGTATAGGATTATATCTATTTTTAATTCCAAATGATTTTTCTTAAAAAAAAAAAAGACAAGTAACGAAGAATGACCCATACCTTCCATCTTCTAGCTGAAGGGCTCTCAAGCCTGCTAAGCAAGCTTCTTTATTTACTCGGCTTAGGTCATCTCCAAGAATAACTAAGCATGAAAGGCCAGTGTAGGTCATTGCTATGTGGCCACTATCATAAGGATGAGCTGTTCCAGGATTCTAGATTCAAAATTAATATAATGTTAATTAGAAAACTGAAATGAGATCTTATTTCATTATGCAATTTGACAAGAGGTTTTAGTAAACAGTAAAATTAAATGTTGTTTATACTGATTTGCATAGACATCTGATAGAGACAAACAAAACTCAATTTCGTGTATGTCTCAACATAAGTATTATTGCATACTTTCCAGGCTACATAATTTTCAATTTTATCCTCAAGTTTATGGAAGTAGATCTGATATTCAAATAAGCCAAATTATTTCAACTTCCTATTTGACCAACCATATCACTTATAATTTAAGTCTTATAAAGTTAGAAAAGCATGTAGAAATAATTATTTTTTATGCTGTACAAATTCAAATTAAATACCACAGTAGTGATCACCATTTAAAAATCCTACAAAACAATACAGTTGAAAAACATTATTCTATTCTCATATGGTTTAATTATTTGAGTCTCTAATAATATTAACACTTAGAATGACAAAAAAATGCAAAGAAGAGCTCAAGATACTAATATTGAAAAATTCTCTAGAAATAAAACAATCTAATTTTTAAAGTTTAAATTACCAAATGAGCATTGATTGCAAAAAGTCTTTTGTGAAGACTGTTAGACTAGTAATTGCCCAGGCAGAGCTGGGGAGTCAAACTAGGAAACTCATATAACCAGAATATTTATTAGATTAGTTTCACTGATTTGACTGTTTCAACAAAACTATCAACAGTTATCAAAGCCTCTTAAGGTTTATAAAATATGTGACGCCTTGTAGGAAATCCTGTAGACTCTAGCTGGCACTGGTATAGATAAAATTAATTAAAAAACTTATTAAAGTAAAAGTAAAAATGTAAAACCAAGTAACTTTACATTCTGCAATACACAAAGCATTTAAAGTTTTATAATTATTTTCAAATAGCCAATCCTGTTTGGTTATTTTAAAAAGATGATTTCACTTAAAAAATGTAAAATTTCACATTGTACTATTTCTCAGTTTAAGAAAGTTTTAATTTTGATAGAATAAGAGTGTATTTTAAATTCATCTTTCTCACAGGATTTCCTTCTGTTTTAGTTTGGGCTCATCAATAATTGCTTCAAATACTAGAATAACTGCCCATAACATTAGAAAGTTAAAATGAAGCTTGTACCAAGATTCTGGTTAAAACAGACTCCTCTGCTTTCTACAATAAATGTTAGCTTCTACACTACTGTAAGGCATCAAATCCTGGCTCTACTACTCACTGCTGCATTTTCTCATTCTGGAAAATGGAGATATTAGTACCTATTTCACAGGGTTACTCTGAGGATTAAATAAAATTACTGTCTATACAGATGCTAGTTATCTTACTGATGATGATGCAAGTGCAAGGCAAATATCAAAAGGGCCACTACTTCTTTGGAGTCACGACTCAAGGGTCTTGAAACCACTAGTGACTTAATCAGAATACTTTGCTGCTCACTGACCTTCTGTAGTTCTTCATAGAATAAGTTTGCAAAGGTGTTCAATATCCTCTATAATCTGAACTCACCCCACCTACCCAGCCTTACATATACAATTCCTTATATGGTCTCACAAATATGACAAGCAAATTTTCACCGTGGTATTTCTTTCATTCTGAGCTCCTCCTTAGAACTCAAGCTTTAATACTCCTGGATATCCTATTCCACATTTATAACTGCCTTCTTAGAAATCCTGTAGCGTTTCATTTTTTGGTACTCACACTAAATATCTGCTATGTTAAAAACACTGTGCGGAGTCCGAACAGAAATCAAATGTGGACCTTAACCTTGAAGGGAGAAGAGGGCTACTTGAATAAGTACAGTACAAAGTAGAATGCTGTATGTGTCATGATGGAGATACAATAATACCTGGATAAAGGATTGTTTTCTGCAGCAGAAGAGGAGTTTGATTAGGTACAGATGAAGAGGCGGCGTTACAGGTAGAAGAAAAAGTAAAAGGAAAGCAGAGAAGGAAGATTCCAGGCTATGTAGTATGTGTTAAGGACGGTACATAATTTAATAGAGAATATGGGATTTGTTGAAGGAAAACAGTGAGAAAAGGGGGTTGAGAAGATCCATTAGTGTTTCTCAAAAAGTGTTCTATGGCCACTAAAGGTCCTGGACATTTTTCAGGTAAGTGAATGGCCCATAGGTGGTTTCAGACGAAAAAGCGAAGATACTATTTACATACTGTATTGAAAAATCATATGTGCCTCCTCAGATTCTCTTGGCTTCATCTGTCTCCTGGATTCTCAGCCACCACCCTAAGTGACAACTCCTTGTGGCCCTATATGATTCCAGCTAGAGTCTCTAGCTCCCTCTAACACTCAAGATTCAGATTAATGCAACACAGAATGGAGTGAGACCTAGCTTCCCCAGAAAATGCCAGGGTCTCGATGAATTAAGGGCCCAAAATGGGTTTCAGGAGACTCTGTGAATCAAAGGCAAAAAATGTTTTCTCCTTACATTTTATCCTTTTGTTTCGAAAATGCCTTGGAAGGGGGTGAGGGGAGTAAGGGGGCTGTCTCTTAAAAGTAATGTTATCAAAGAACTGTTTTACCCCAACAAGTTTAAGTATACATCTGTATAGGGTATGGTGCTGTATAATGGTCATTATTATCAGTGCCATGACTTTTAGATATCCTGTCCATTATGACTAAATGGAGAGCTACCTCTATTCAGGACTGGCTTAAGTTGGAAAGTATTATATGTATGGGGAAAAAGGACAATTTTTATGGATCCTTAGTTTCTAGATTCTCTGTTAAAAGCAATTGGCATACATGATTGGAGACACCTTAGCAAAGTCATATGACTTTGACACAGGCATGCTGGTCTACAGCTTAGGGCAGAGGAAGAAAGTTGAAGCAGTGCCTCTATCAAATCATGTCACCTTTTCCAAACTCACTGCTATTTATTCCAAAATTTTGAAGCAGAGTATGGAAAAACTGGCAACATGTCATTTACCTTCAGCTTGGAAAGGGATATAAATCTTGATGTACTCAGTGTAGCCAGATATTGGCTTGTAACCATTATATAAGCAGACTGACCCCCATCAAGGAAAAAGTTTCTATTTTGTGAGGTCTCTTTCCACAAAATGATGAAGTTTTGCTCTGCTTTCTATTGTAGAAAAATATTTTACGCACAGATGAAACACCTACAAAAGTTTGTTTGGGGTCTGCTTCTTTGAAGAAGAAAAAAAGCTTCTCATATGTTAGGATTCACTGCTTTCTATACCTGCATGTGCTGGTACCAAAGCCTCTGCCTATAAGTCTGAAGACAGTCTGCCTACCGTCAGGAATGTCATCATAATTCATCACTACTTGGGTCTCCAATCACTGCTTAGCAAGAGCTTCCTCTTTCATTCCTAAGAAATGTGAACCAAATATAAAGTCCTTCTGTAACACACGGTTCATTGGTTTCTTAGAGAACAAGTATCATGTTCTTGAGTGCTTTATTTCCATTTTCTCCAAGAAATCACCAATAATTTTTACACAAACACACACACACACGATAGTAAGAAAGACAATTTTTTAACAACAGGAATTTCTGTTCATTTATATATTGTGCATTCTTCCAGAAGTAAGGTGGGTATAGCTTTCCCTTAAAAAGTTCCAGTTCACAACACACAGTATTAGACAGTATTTAGCTACACTGAAACTTGGAGGCCTGGTTCTTTCTGTTACTTTCTTAGTTTTCTTTCTTACTAAAATCTCTCCACTCCCTCTCCTCCTTCCTCCTAATGCAAAGAGAACTAACCTTTGATGGATTGAATGGAATACCCAGGTATGAAGAGCCTCGGAAACCACAGCGATTTAGATTTGATCCTGGAAAATAAAAATAGGTACTTATTTTAAATGTACCTTATTTTTGTACAGATTCTAAAGCAGTTCAGTTATACAGTCTCTCAGAAACAGAGTATTTTAGTACCAAAGTTTTGTCACTGTCTCCATTTTCATGCTAGGCAACACTGAATGTCTGCTCTAGGAGCTTTATGGGAATTTCTTCATTTAATTTCCAAACCAGTCCAAACCAAACCAATGACCTCCTACCAGGTACCTTTAATTTAAGCCTAACTCACTGAGTACAAAATGCTTTCATACTTTTCCTAAATGACCATTTTCATGTCATCAACATATTCAATCCCTCATGTTACAGAACAGAAAGCAGAAGCCCAGATGTTAAGTGACATGTTCAAGGTAATAGCTGGTTAGCAACATAAAAGGATCTAGAAACCTCATGTCCCATCTAGTGCCTTTTTACTTTAACTCATGGCTTCTTTACAGGGGAGCAAGGTAAAGGTATAAACTGCTCTACAGTCACAGAAAATATATGTACTTTGTATTTTAGTATTAGACCTTCATTCTAAGTCCAATACTTTGCTTTGAAGTACAAAAGAACACTGTAAGTTAGCACTTAGTCTCTAGTTATTCAAACTATGTTTACTCACACTGATATTTTTCCTACCTAAAATTTTTCAAGATGTCAATGGAATATAACTGGGAACTTAACAAAGAAAATATCTACATTCATGAAAAGGGAACTCTTGTGACTACTGCTGGGAATGTAAATCGTTGCAGCCACTATGGAAAACAGTATGGAGGTTCCTCAAAATATTAAAAATAGAACCACCATGATCCAGCAATTTCACTTCTGGGTATATATATCCCCCCCAAAATGACATCATTATCTCAAAGAGATATCTGTACTCCCACGTTCATTGCAGCATTATTCACAACAGCCAAGACGTGAAAACGACCTAAGTGTCCAAAGATGCATGAATGGATAGAGAAAATGTGAGCTATATACAGATAAAATGTCATATGTGTTACACAGACACAAACAGACACACACACACACAGGAATATTATTCAGCCATCAAAAAGACGGAAATCCTGCCTTTTACAACAACATGAATGAGGCTTGAGGGCATTATGCTAAGTGAAATAAACCAGACAGAGAAAGACATATAGTGTATGTTCTTACTTATATGTGTAATCTAAAAAAGCTGAACTCACAGAAATAGAGAGTAGAATAGTAGTTGTCAGGGCTGGCAGCGGAGATGTTGGCCAAAGGGTACAAACTTTTAACTATAAGATGAATAAGTTCTGGAGATTTAATGTTATGTACAGCATGGTGATTATAGTTAACAATACAGTATTGTATACTTGGAAGTTAAGACCTTAAATAGTAAATCTTAAATTTTATCACCACACACACAAAAAGGAAATTATGTAAAGGGAATGGAGGTGTTAACTAACTTTATTGTGGTAATCATTTCACAGTATATATGTGTATCAAATAATCATGCTGTACACCTTAAATTTATATATATGTCAATATTATCTCCAGAAAGCTGGAAAAAAAATTAAAAAATATAAATGAAAAAAATGGTCATACCCACAATAAGAAAATAATTATGGTTTTGAGAACTATTATAAAATCAGCATGATAAAAATAGAAGGTAGGAACGTAGTACCAACAGACTGTACATGCATTGCTAATAAAAAAAAAACCAAGTTGGGCTTCCCTGGTGGCGCAGTGGTTGAAAGTCCGCCTGCCGATGCAGGGGACACGGGTTCGTGCCCCGGTCCGGGAGGATCCCACATGCCGCGGAGCGGCTGGGCCCGTGAGCCATGGCCGCTGAGCCTGTGCGTCCGGAGCCTGTGCTCCGCAACGGGAGAGGCCACAACAGTGAGAGGCCCGCGTACCGCAAAAAAAAAAAAACAAAAAAAACCAAGTTGACTTAAAAACAGGTTCCGAGGTGAAGAACTAGCTTCATATCTCTTATGACTGGTACATGACTAATCATAATAACTGGTTTTCAGGTACTATAAACTATTCAGCTTTATACACCTGAAATACTTAGAATAGTAGCTTATACATTAATTCTTTGAGTAATTTAGGAAACTATCCCTAAATTTAAAACTCTCCACCAAGCATCTTCCCCCATTAACAAAAAAATTATTTAAAAAAGAATGTTATCTAATGGTGATAACGATTTTGATGAACGTGGTTCTCTTATCTTTGCTTAAGAATCTTAAATTGGTAAGCCATTTAAGACTTGCCAATATATAATGAGTTATACAAAGGCTCATACCTTCTGACTGGTAATGATACACCTGAAAATCCACTCCAGTAACTTCAAATATGAGATGGTCATATGCACAGAAACACTCACTATAGTATTGTGATGGTAAAAATTTTGAAGTGACACAAAAATCCAACAGGTTAAATATAACATACTATACTCAAAAGAACATTATACTGCTATGAAAAGTAATGATTAGGGAAAACTACATAGTAACATAGAGAAATATATATGCTCAAGTTAAGAGAAAAAGCAGGATACAAAAATATATGTGTATTATGTTTATAATTAGGCGAAGTGGGCTTATCATCAAAGCCTGGAAGAGAATAAATAAAATAATACTGTGTAGGAGGATACGATTAAAGGTGAATTTTGTTCTCTTTATTAGTCATTGTTGTCATCACAAATTACTACAAACTTAGCAACTTAAAACAACACCCATTTATCATCTCACAGTTCTGTAAGGTCAGAAGTCCAAGGCAGGTCTCACCAGGCTAAAAATCAACGTGCTGGTAGGGCTACATTCCTTATTAGAGACTCTGGGGAACAATCTGCCTTCAAGTTCATTCAAGTTATTTGGCAGAATCAAGTTCCTTATGGTTTTAAGACTAAGGTCTCCATTCCTTTGCTAGCTGTCAGCTGGGGGACCCCCTTAGCTCCTAAAGGGCACTCTTGCCATTTCTTGCATCTGGGCCCCTGTATCTCAGAATCAGCAATGGTGCTCAAATCCGCCTCATGCTTAGACTCTCTCTGGCTTCCCCTTCTGCAGCATCTCTCTTTTGCCCTCTTTAATCTGCAGTTCTCTGACTCTTCTGCCTTCTTTACTAAGGGCTTATGTGATTATACTGTGCCTGTATGTATAACACTCATCGACCATCTCCACATTTTAAGGTCAGCTAATTAGTAACCTTAACTTCACCTGCAAATTCTGTAGAACTCAGTGTTTGATTAAATAACCAGGGAACAGGAATTTTGGTGGGAGAGGGGGCAACATCTTTAGAATTCTGCCTAATACTCCTTCCAATACTCCAAATTGGATGTTAACACTGTACTTTTAAAATCTAAAATTAAATTATCCCTTCCTTACCAAGCCATGGGTGCCTTTATCCTTTTATCGTCACTTGTTTTAATCCATCTTTAATTGGGCGAGGGGTAGCGTCAAAAGGTATATTTTCCTAGGCTCTATATTTGATCTGATGCCTAAAATGTTTTCCTATTATGACTTAAAACTTTTGCAATCAGTTTTATTTCCTTCAGACTGCCTTTTTAAAAGTTATCCTTTCAAGCTACTGATTTGCTGATAGTTTTCTATGAAAATCAAATCCTATTTCTACTTTTGATGGAAGAAAGCTCTGATTCCACGTTTCAGGTCTGAGTTTATACTTCCCTTAGGAAGCCTTTCTGGAGCCCCCACTAAGTTAGTTAGGCTAACTAAGTAACTTAGTTAGCCTCTGTCAGCCTTACAGAGGCTGACATACAGTAGGGGTTTAATAAATATCTGTTTCTCAATGAAATTATTTCCTTAGAAATAAATGAATGGAATTTCTATTTGCTCATTTCTGTGTTTTTATGTCACTTAAATTATTAACTTTTCTGAAAACTAGCAGAAATATTGATGCTGAAAAATACCACATAAGGTTAGGAGCTGTGGCATGGACACTTGGAATCAAACTCAATATCCTATTCTTGCTAGCACTGTGTTCTATAGGCAAGTAACAACCTCTCTGAGCTGGTTCCCTCCATTTTTGAACTAGGAACAATAATATACTACAATCAATATTTAGCAGGGTTCTTCTAAAGGTTCAAGGGCATGTTTAGATGGTGTTCAGCACAGTGACTAAGGCTCAATAAATAGTAACCATTTAACATCAGCTAATTAGATGTTATCAAAAGTGAAATAGGAGGAAATTAACAGCTTCTGTTACAATTTATCAAGGAACGTTTTCTTTAAAATAAAAATACCTTTTCTTCCATTTTCAAAATGGAGTACATATCATCATCTTAAAAAATTCATTAGGCCATTCTTTCTGGTTCCTGTCAAGATTTGTCTGCTATTGTGCGTTCTTTTATAATTCTAGTAAGCTTACCTATTCATGATAATTATTAAAATATAAACATGCAATTTATTCCAAATTTACAACTGCATGCAAATTCAGGATACAGTTTAAACCTCTTTGGAGGTTTTTAGATAGCACCATCTAGTGTTCCTATTCAGTAATAACGAAGCGAACAAAGTGTGATCCGGCTGACCAACAGAATCAAGTACAGTTTGGAAAAATATAGATGCTCTTGGGTCCTAACCTCGGCCCACATCAAAACTCTCACAGTAGGGCCTGAACAATCATATATAAGAAAGAAAAATAATCCCTGTCTGATACACAGTCAGAATTGAGAACCACTGATTTGGTGAATGCATACATAAAGTCAAACTAGTTTCCTTGTTTTATGGAAGCAGTCTAGATAGCTATGTATCAAAAAAACCCAGATTACTTTAAAAAAATGAAACTGGGTCTATGGAAAGAAAAGGAAAATAGCAAAAATGGGCATATGCAGATGGATATAATACATATATGTGTATTTATGTGTGAGCACGTAGAGGGATGTGTTATTAGAGAATATAACATGTTTAGCTATCAACCATAAGGAAAACAATCCCTTTATCTGCATGCTTGCACATGAAAGTCAATTATTAAGCTACAAGGCTGACTCCTGCTTGATGACTGCATCATATCTCATTTACAACCTAGGATTTTACTACTAAGCTCATATAAACACCAATTATATGTCAAGCATCAAAAAGACAATGCATTTAGATATTCTCTAAAAAGCAAAGAAAATGATTATAAACCCGTAGAATGTAAAACTTTAATGAGTTTAAAAAGACATTTTAATCAGCAGTTATTTTGCTTTTCATAAGAAAATGTGTTTCCCCTCTTTTAGGAGAAAATTTTATTGTGAATGATAAAATAAAAATACATTAAAAAATTATATTTAGGTGCTTCTAATAAAGGACAACTCTTGGGCTAAAATATCATATTACTAATGGTGGTCATGCTGCTTAAATATAGTTCAAAACTTGTTTTGGTCATCTTCTTAACTTTCTAATTCTCATTTTGAATGTTAGGTTTTTGCAATAAGCAAAGAGAATTCAAGAGAGGAATGTGGTGATTTAAGGTAAAAATGGACGTTTATATTTTATGGCTATAGAAGTAATTCCTCACAGGTCTCAAGAAACACAAGGTTTCCTAGTAAAAGGACACACCTTACATAACTGTTTCAGGATGTCAAGAGAGACCCAGACAAGGTACATAAAATATTATATAATTTAAAAAGTGGTTTTTTTTAAATCTATTTTCTAAATTTCACAGATTAGTTTTAGAACGGGGCAATTAAACAGAAGGCAGGTGGGAGATTTTCTCTCATAGAGATTAGAAATTTAATAGTGTTTCATCCAACCAAATGGTAAACTGATTATTTGGAATTGCAGGTGGACTGTGAAAAGACCTGTAGTACAGCCTACCAGACATGTGACTAGGGGCAACTGGGGACATCAACCGACCAACCACTGTGAGACTATCTTTGCAAAAAGTTCTTGATCTACAATGCTTCCCAAACAGGTGCTCTATAATTTCTAAAATCTGCAACATGCTCAATTTAGCCACATGAAACTATACTTACATTTTCAGCATGTTGTTAAAAAAAAGGCACAAGCTGACTGAAAAATCTACTAAAAAACTGAAATCATTCAACATTTTACCTTTTAATATTAAACCATCTTATCTACAATTCCAAACACTTAATTCTAATGTTTTATGAGCTCTGTTATGGAAGAGATGCCAGATTTATTTTCCTTTATCACCATAAGACAGCCTCAGAGTTCTCAGGAAAAAATCCATATCTTACAGAAAAACATACATGATAAACAGAGCATCTATTGCATGGGACTAGTATTAGAAAAACTGAAAATTAGAAACGGAAAACTGTATTCTAATTTTGCCCCTAGCATTAACTAGCTGTATGACTGTGGACAAATCATTACTCTCTCTGGATCTTAATATCCTCATTTGTAAAATGATGGACTATAATATTCCTTGTTTGGTTCTAGTTCCAAAATTCTCTGGTTGTGTCCCTGATCAGAGAGGGTAACACAAAATTCCCAGCCTGATCCCTTGTGTTTCCTAAATACTTCCTGATATTGATGAAAGGGCCCCAACTCTCCAATGGTCTGACCACACACTTATTACTAGGATACCACAGGGTCTTTACAACCCTGGAATTAAGTGGAAGGCCAGGGTTAATTGTGATTAAATATTCACAATGTACTTAAGTTCCATTCATGATAGTCTCCACTAGGGCCCTACATACTTCACCAGTAAAGCAGCACTGGGGCCTGGAGTCAGAAGCCAGGGATTTCAGTCTGACTCTATTACTTTCCATCTGTATATGGCCTTGGGCAGGTCTCTTAATCACTCTGCCTCTCATTTTCTTCTCCACTTCTGGGGAAGGCAGATTAGGGGAAGAACAAATTTGATGATGTCTTTGAAAATTACAAAATATTAAATAATGTACAGCATTGCTTCTGCCAGTAGCAAAATATGGATATTTGTGTATAATCATATAAATGGGCTTAGTTTTTATTTTTGTTGTGTTTTGAAGAGCGGTTAAGCTAAAATTTTTAAAGTTGAATTTTAATACAGAAACATATTTATTCTAAGCATTCAAACAATGCAGATATATAGAATAAAACTAAAGTACCTTATCCTGCCATCCCCTACCTCTGTTTTCATCTACTTCCCCCTCCACAAAGACTGTCTATGCACGCTTTCAGAGTTTTTCCTATACATTGATGTTAATAGATCAGTAAAACAAAACACCCCTGTACATGTTGGCATTTATCATTTAACTGTATTTGATGAACAGTTTCATGTCAGTACATATATAGATCTACCTCAGTCACTTCACTACTGGGCTGTACTCTTTACTGAACCATAGTTTATTTAACTGTTTCACTTTTGGTGGATATTTGTTTCTAATTTCTTACTGTAACAAACAATGCCAAAACATTCTTCTATACAGATTTTTGTGCACATGTATTAGTTTCCTGAGGTTAGTAACAACTTACCATAAACCTGGTGGCTTTAAACAACAGAAATTTATTCTCTCATAGTTCTGGAGCCCAGAAGTCCAAAATCAAGTTGTTAGCAGGGTTGGTTCCTTCTGGAGGCTCTAAGGGAAAATCCATTTTATGCCCCCTCTTAGTTTCTGGTGGCTGTGGGGAGTCCTGATGTTCCTTACCATGTGGACCCATCACTCTAATCTCTGCATCTGTCTTCATATGGCCTTCCCCTCTGTGTCTCAAATCTCCCTCTCCTTTCTCTTGGAAGGACACCAGTCAATGATCTTGAGATCCTTACTTTAATTATACCTGCAAAGACCCTTATTCCAAATATGGTCACATCCTGAGGTTCTGGATGGGCATATATTTGGGGGGCCATCATTTAACTAATTACAACACACACGAGAATATGTGAGGATAAAAAGTTACACTGCTAAAATGCTCTTCAAAGGCTGCAATAATTTTTACTTTCACCAAAAGAATATTAAAGTGCTCTTTTCCCCACATTCCTACAAACTTTTAAAAACTTTTTGCTAAATTGATTTGTTAGATAAAAAAATGTTAACATCCTTGTTTCTATTGCATCTCCCTAATTTCTAGTATCCATTAATCCTCTTTTCATGTATTTAATGACTATCTGTACTTCTTTTGCAAACTACCTATTCATAAATTTTGTCATTTTCTAAATCGCAATGTGTCATTTTTTTTTATTGTTAACAATTCCTTATAGTTTGGATATTAATATTTTGTCTGGTATATATATTGGCACAATTTCCTCCAAGTCCGTCAGTTATCCAACTTATTCTTTCCCTACATAACATTTAAAAATATTTATTTAGTCAAATCTACCAAATTTTTCCTTTACGGTCTCTGGGTTTTGTTTAACACTTTTAAGATTTTTAAATTCCCTAAGATTTTATGTGATATCACAAAGTAGGACAAATACAGAGCTAAGAGTTACAGAAAGCATGTTCTATGCAGTCTGCAAATGTCTTATGAATGAGAAAATATTTGAGGAGCCAGAGGACGCTCTAGGCTAAACGTGAAAATAGAGAAAAGAAGAAAAGTAGGAAAAGGTGTAGGTAATTTAGCAGTCCAACAACTGTTGATAACACAAAAATGCTCTAGGCACCAAAAGGGAAAAGAAATGTAAGACTGACGCATTCACTGCCCTCCAGAAGTTTACAATTCAGATGTAAGCAAAAATATTTTAAGCAACAGTTAAGCAACAATGACTAAAAAAATTAAAAAATTAGCAATGGGCTTCAATCCAATAAAGTCCATGTAGTTGAAAGTACAATGGGAAAGAGAATTCTGATGGATCTTAAGAGATGGTGAGTACACCCTAATTCAAAAAAATTTTTAACTTTCATCAAAGTTAACTTTCATCAAGTAATGAACTTCTGCAAAGTAAACTCACCTGTATAACTAGCACTCAGCTCAAGAAAAAGTGCATGACCAGCAACCTAGAAGCCCCATCCTACTTCCTTCTTGTCACTCCCCAAAAGCTCAGATTCGTTTTACCTACATTTTCACTTTGTATTAATAGAATAATACACTATATACTTCTTTATCTCAAAACATGTTTGTGACATTCATCCAAATTTCTGCATGTAGGTCTAAATTGTTCTTTCCCATTACTGTATACTATTCCATTGTGTGAATTGTAATATATCATTTATCTATTATACCAATGATGGGTAGTTTGTATATTCCTACTCTGGACTCCTGTGAAAAATACTGCTATCAACATTCTAATACATATCTTTTGGTGAATACATTTTTTCATTTCTGTTGGATACCTACTAGGGAGTAGAACTGCTGGTTCATAGAATGTACATATGTTCAGTTTTAGTAAATATTGCTAAATAGTAGTTGTAAAATAGTAGTTACAGTTGTGCAACATTCTCATCAACATTTGATATTTTCCATTTTGGCCATTCTAGTGAGTATGTAGCAAACACAATTATTAGGGATAATATGAAAGTCCAGATAACAGCAAAGCTCTCACAACAAAAGATCAAATAATGAGAAAAGTAAGAAGGCTTCAAAAAGAATATGGATATTAATTAGCTGGAGCTGGCAAACAGTCCTTAAAGGTAGATAAAAATATAAGAAAAGACAGAAAGTAGGAAGCATAGTGAATAAGTGACTAGTGTTCTGGTAACTGTAACCTATAGCATGAGTCTCTCACTAAAATGCTATGGTCCCTACATTTCTAGAGAGATAATAGCTATTTTATTCCAAGGAAATGAATATCATAAATAATTTTAAAAATAATATATATTTTAACAAAAACTTATACAATAGCTTTCCTATGTACCACAGTGTATAATTTCATATCTGTATCAGTAATATATTTAAGAAAATACAATGTATAATTTGATTAGGACATGTATTTTTAGTAAATAAAAATTATACATAATCTATAACAAAACTACCTTACATCTGTCTAATATCTAAGTTTTTAAAAAGTTCCAGACTTTCACTTAAACTAGTGAAAAAAAAATCCTGATTAAAAAAGGAAAACACAAATTATTCCCATTTTGTAGGTGACTAGAACTGTGACCTCACCGCAGCCACAAGCTCTCAGGGAATGAGAACCATATCTTATAATTTATCACAGCCCCTCTCCACAGGTTTAGCAGAGTACTCTTAGCAAAACATTCAATAAATCCTACTCACCAACATGTTAGAATCTATAACTACTCAGAAATATATCATATATGCTGCTTCATGTAGTTGGTGAAAAATGATTAGATATTTATGTAATAAAATTCTGATAGATCTAAAAATGCTTAATCATTTTTTAACAAGAATTCATCAACAGGCACAGATTTTTTAAATTATGTATTAAAAACTACTACAGGGCTTCCCCGGTGGTGCAGTGGTTGAGAGTCTGCCTGCCGATGCAGGGGACACAGGTTCATGCCCCGGTCCGGGAAGATCCCACATGCCGCGGAGTGGCTGGGCCCATGAGCCATGGCCGCTGAGCCTGCGGGTCCGGAGCCTGTGCTCCGCAACAGGAGAGGCCACAGCAGTGAGAGGCCTGCATACGCAAAAAAAAAAAAAAAAAAATACTACAAACTTCAAGAACAATAAAGTAGAAAGTCACAAACCATGTCCAACAGCATCTGCTAACAGATCAAAGCACTTTATTTCTAAATAAAGCTTTAGCTTATTATTTCCCCAAAGTTCACCTGGGTGAGATTTATACATGATTACTCCAACCAATGAACCACACAGTTAATTTATAAATGCTGACTCTTAAAAGAAAGGTAAGTAGTGACCACAGACAAAAATTGCATGATTTTCTGTGAGTTTATCTGCTTGCTCTAATTCAATTCAATGTTAGAATTTCTAACATTTATAAGTTAAATAGATATTAGGTATTTTACACTTAATGGAGTGAACAACAGAGTTTATAAATTTGTGTGTATTTAGCTGATCAATAATTTATGAATTTTGAGAATTTATTTAATTGATCAAAATGTATAAAGTTTTAAGAAGCATAAAAATGACTGAAGTATAAATAAGAGCTCTAAGAAACCACTAAAGAAATACTAATGGAACTTTAGAGGGAAAATGGCCAAGAGATTGGAATGAAATTTTTTGACAGCAATGAGTTTTTCACTGAAGAGACAAAAAGAATGGTTGGGAATGAAAAATAGAGTGAATGCTACAAAACTAATCAAACATAAATATGGACTACAATACTGCTCAACAAGCAGTCGTGAGCATGGAAATATGCAACACAGCATGGTGTACAACTGTGAATCTCCATCCAACCTTAGACATCGCTAAACTGTTCTCTCCAGAGATTAATGACTAACTAGACTTGGTCAGCACTGTGTCTGAACAGAAAGAGAGTGTTACAAGGAAAACACAGATGAATAAAATATGTTAATAGTTTAAGAACAAATACTAAGATTTCCGAGTGCAACACATGTTATGCCAGGTACAACTAGTCACACTAAAAACAAAATGCTAAAAACTCACTCACTGTCTTCTGTGGGAAGGACCTGCAGGGAGTAAATCCACTCGATTATATCATCCTTGTTCACCACATCTAAGGAGTCCAACATATCCAGCCCGGAGAGCGCAAAAAATGCAATAGTCAATCTAAAAGAGAAAAATATAAAATTCCATCTTAAGTATCAAACCAATGAAGTCTTTCTGGTTCAGAAAAATAATAAACTCATTCCAACTTTACGATAATTTAAACAATATTCCCAACTTGCAAAAGCCGAAAAAACCAATTTATTCTTATAAGTTAATAGTATCAATCAAACCTTTGTTTTAATTTTTAATAAAGGGACATTTAAGGGTTAAGAAATCAACCCTACTCATCTTAAGTATACATGAATTCACTGAAACCAGTTTATGAGCAACCTGAAGGCTAAAAGTAGATTTGAAAAAGAGAATTCCCTGCACCTAATCAGTATACATAAGGCCAAAAAGGTGGAAAATATATAAAAATCTCAATTTTCACTGATTTGCCAAGAGCAATTATGCTTGTAGCTGGTACTTAATTCTTAAGGATGTTAGAATAAATCTATCATTATTCAAATTTGTTTATGAATAATGTGACCCCTTGGAAAAAATTTATAATGAATTTTGGGTAATAAGGAACACTTTTAAAAATGCAAATGCATTTCAGTTTCCATTTTCCTAGAGACGAACATTTTTCTTCACTCTTTTTTTTTTTTCTTTTTGCTGTACTCAGGCCTCTCACCGTTGTGGCGTCTCCCGTTGCGGAGCACAGGCTCCGGACGCGCAGGCTCAGCAGCCATGGCTCACGGGCCCAGCCGCTCCGTGGCATGTGGGATCTTCCTGGACCGGGGCACGAACCCGTGTCCCCTGCATCAGCAGGCGGACTCTCAACCACTGCGCCACCAGGGAAGCCCGAGACGAACATTTTTGATGAAATGGAACACTATAAAGCAATATCTTTCCCCTCCAAGATTGTGCACTAAATCAGAAATCTACGCCTTGTGCTTTCATATAAAAACTAGTCCCCTTAGTGGTAGCTTTTTACTTAAAGAGTTTGTTTCATATATTTCCTTTCCTGTTGAGATGCATTCTACAATGTTGTTTGATTGAGCATGGTTATCTCGTTTCCATATTCTAATAATTCCTATGACTAATACTGATAAACTAATACTTCAAATTATCTGGTCAAAAATCTTCTAGCAGAGCCACTTGATGCATTCTATAACCTTCTAAACAGAGATTCCAGGAGAAAATTAAGCCTTAATGCCCTAAGGCAACCATTGTATATAATTAACTTCTCTGCATCTAGAATGGTATTACCAACTTTAGGAGAAATGAGAAAATAGTCACTCATTTTTTTAAAGGGTATAATTCTCTCTCTGATCCCTGGTTGAAAAGGCTGGCATCCATTAGATAACAGGAGGAGAAATCAGAGAGCAATTTAATTCCAACCAAAGCTTAAAGGCAAAAACTAAAACTGAGATACTGGTACACTCAAGAACAATACATTTTAGGGCTTCCCTGGTGGCGCAGTGGTTTAGAGTCCGCCTGCCGATGCAGGGGACACAGGTTCGTACCCCAGTCCGGGAAGATCCCACATGCCACGGAGCGGCTGGGCCCGTGAGCCATGGCCACTGAGCCTGCGCGTCCGGAGCCTGTGCCCCGCAATGGGAGAGGCCACAACAGTGAGAGGCCCGCGTACAACAACAGCAAAAAAAAAAAATTAAGAAAAAAAGAACAATACATTTTAGGAAACTCACATTATCGAGAGAGTATTACTATGTATTAGGCACTGGGCTAGGAAATTTCTCATATATTATCTCAATTTAATTCTAACAACTCACTGAAATCCACTTGAATTAGGGAGGTGATTTATCTAGATAAGATCAGAAATAAATTAAGGGCAATGGAACACCTTTATGTGGGGAGCAGGAGTTCAGAGCCCAGATCTGCAATAAAATGAGCTAGCCTCAAATCCTAGGTTGGTCAATTTCTAGCTATATGTAATCTGGTTAGGTTACCAAACCTTTTCTAAGTCTTTTCTAAGTCAGCTTCCTTATCTGTAAATCATTAAACTTCACACAGTTATTGTGCTTACCTGCTCAAAAGCAAGCACTAAATAAGTGGAAGCTATTATTATTGGTATTTCCCTGATTTGAAGGGACAGGACTAACTTACACCATACAGGCCTTTTCATTAGTTGCCAACTTCCACCATCCCCCCAGTTGCTCTTCTCCAAAACAAAATATTTTAGACATGGGGAACATTTCTACCTAACAGTACTCACATGTGAAAATCACTGCTCTTGGTGCTAATTATGTTTCATGAGATAAGGTCTGCCTTGTGCATGATATGCACTCAATTTATTGAATTACCTAACAAATAAAAGACCTGCAATACTACATCTAGCCCTCCTGGAGAGCTATCATAGGGTTCAGTTTGGCTGTAATCTATAAAGTGAATGACGACAGTCTGGTAAAATTAAGCATCTAATATTTGAGTTTATTAAATCATTATTACAGAGAAAAGCAAAAGGAAGAGAGATAAAAGTGAGGAACAACATGAGGTGTTGATAAAACAATCATCTTCCTGTTACTAAAAAATGTTGTAAGAAAACATATCCAAAGGGCTATAAAAATAAGTAGGTATTATTTCCTAAGTTAAAAGCAGAAATTATCTAGTCCATCTCTTTAATTTTCTAGTTCAAGATAAGAAAGTCCAAAGAATTCAAGTAACTTGAGATTTCAATGCTAGATAACCAATGAAAACTACTCAAGGAATTCTGAGTCCAAGGGGTGTTTCTCAAATGTGGCGCAATTAGAATCAGCTTAAAAACAAACAACTTAATACACCACCAACAAAACCAGGAGAGGCCTAGGTCTTACTCCACGACAAAGGTATCATAAATTCTAGATGGAAGGTAGGGTCTGGGACCTGGTGTTTGGGTAAGTGGGGACGGGGTGGAGGATGGGGAGCTTCCCAGATGATTCTAAAGGGCAGCCAGGCTTTAGAAGCACAGCGATTCTCCACTAGGGCAATACTGTTCCCCAGCGGACATTCTGAAGACAATTTTGGTTTTCACCACTAGGGAAGGGTGCTATTTGGCATCTAGTTGGTGAAAGCCAGGGATGCTGCTAAATGTACTATGATGCACAAGACAGCCCCAGTCAACAAAGAAGTGTCTGGCCCAAAATGTCAACAGTGCTGAGGTCTAGAAACTCTCCTCTAAAGTCACACTGTTATCTGTATATAAGAGATACCTGAATGATCTGTTTTTTTGTTTTACTTGCTCCACGGTATGGATGCAAACACCAGAATTCAGTCATCCGATGGTAAACTATTTTGAAGTCCTGCATACTTAACTATTAAAAGCTTCTCGAGGTCCAGCATTTTCAACTCATAGCAGTTTAGACTAAGGTTTATAGGATTAACAACACTATAGTGAAAAGCCTGTTTATCAAGTTAAGCACCCAGCAGTGGCTGGCAGACAGAACCAAGAAGTCAGTTTGGAGCAAACATCCAGACTTCCTCTAAGGATAATAAGAAAGTATTCCTTTTCTGACCACACTAGAGTTCTCAAGTAGTCCTAAAACACTGAGAGGGAGAGAATTAAATAAGTCACATGGAATAAAAAGGAATTCTGGGCTGTGGGCCTCTGGGAGAAATAATGTAGGGTTTTGTGGTGCCCAGTTGACTGCTGCTTGGGGCAGAGACTGCTAGGTCTGCCTTGGTTCAGGCATCTAGAGGGGTAATCTTGCCAATGCATGCACCTAAAATCAGGCCAGTGAAGTGATTTTTACTTTATTACTTCTTTGGAGAGCATCTGTCTGTTTTCTTCCTTTCTTCTTTTCCCTAGAATTGAACTCTGAAAAACTGAACTAAGTCATGTCTTCCTGCCCCTTCTCCTCCTCTGGACAGTATATATAAAAAGTTTATCTTACTTAGACGAACAAGTAACATCCCCCCCACCGCCCCACCCCCACAATCAAGTTGCTTCACCAATAGATCAATTTGCAGGTAAACTAAATGATGTTTCTAAGCGCTACTACAGATAACATCCTCTTCCTTTCTAAATCTGCTCCTTTTGCCTCTTGTTCTCTAGACCAGTTGCTAGTTTCAACCCTAGAATTCTGGGACTCCTCCTTCTTTCTTCATCCCCTCCTTTCTGTCCCTAATTTTGCTGTCCCAGCACTTGACTCCTGGACTATTGCAACAGCTTCCTAATTGGTGCTCCTGGTTCTGGTTTTGTCCCACTTGATACAATAACCAACCTCAAATCCAATGATAACTCTAAAATGCATATCTAACCAGAAAGATCCACTGCTTGGCAACTGCCCGTCACTTACATGATATCAAATTCCCAAGTTCTTGACATGGCAAAGAAAACCTATGTCTACCTCTCCATACTAAATTCCTACCACACCTGCCTTACATTTTGAACCACTGTCAGAGAACTTACTGGTGTTTCCCTGCTCAGTACTCACTTATCTATCTTTATTGTCTTTATTTATTGTCCTTTTGCCTATAATCCACTCACCCATACAAAAACTCAACACATTCTTTAATATTTAGCTCCAGGGTTACTTCTTCCAGGAAGCCTCAGACTCTTCCTCAGAGTCTCTCTTCAGGTTGATTACATAGGTGCTTCCGGAATGCCCTGTGAATATCACAATCACCGTGCAAACAAAATCAACGTGGGCCAGGGGATCAGCAGCATCAGCCTCACCTGGGAGCCTGTCACAACTGCAGCATCTCAGACCCTACCCAGACCTACGTAATGAGAACCTGCATTTTAACAAGATCCCCAGGTGATTCATATGCACATTAGAGCTGGGAAGCACTGTTGTATTAAATCATCTGTTTGTACTTTTGTTACTCCTATTAGGCAAACCGTCTCAAACTTTAGTGTGCATCAGAACTACCTGGGATGCTTATTATGAACGTAGACTCCCAGGCCCATACAGAAAGTCGAATGCAGTAGATCTGGGGAGGGGCTCAGGTATGTGTATTTTTATAAGTACTCTGTTATCACTGATTAAAAGCCTCCCTCACCAACACACTTTGAGAGACACACTGCCAGACTGTGATATACTTCAGATAATGGAGAGAACAAAAGGAGAAGTTGCTGGCTGGTAGGCAGCTCAATGGTTACAACACAGGATACAAAGGGGATACGGAGGAAACCAGAATAGAAAGATTGTGAATGTCTTGGGGCGGGGGAAAATCATCTAAACCCTTCCTCTAGAAGAGCTGGGTCTGTAAAAATAACATAAAAGAAAATGGTCAATATTTTGCTCCCCAACTTAAAAAGGCCTACTCCAATGCCCACTGCCCAAACACAAATGACAACAATATCACATAACCAAAAAGCTCTCTAAGCCACTCATGAAAAGAAACCTGTTAACTGACAAAGCTCACAATCCAAGGTCTATATTCACTTGAGTTAACTAGTAACGATCACTTTTCAGAAGTTAATATAAAAGAAAAACTCGAGTGAATCAACAAACAGTATACCTTATAATTTTCATAAAGCCACTGCTATTAGAAAAATTAAAATTATTCTATTGATCGGGCTAAAAGAAACAGGGAAATAGAATAATTTTGTCAAAATGGTGGGTCAGAAAATAAGGGTCTAAATGTCTAGTTCAATATTAGCCTTCCTAGGAGTCAGCTGTTTCACATCTATCAGTAAAAAGAAATGAACACAGGAAAACCTGAATCATTGCTTTATACCTATCCCCATACCCAGATACATGGTACCCCTCAATAAATGCTTGTGGAATTGAACTATAATACTAGCTAAGAATTATGACTCAGTTAATACATTGTTTTATCTTAAAACTCTATTAGTAAAAATTTCGTGACCCAGTCACCTTTGCTTAAAAAGTTGGAGCTTCTCCACAAGCATCTTAAAGTCAATTATGAGTCACATACACCACAAAAGGACTTAATGCTGAACTAAGGAAAGAATGTGAATCAGGAAAGACAAAAATTGAAAAACTTAAAAAAAGTCACCACAAAACCCAGTATGTGCATATTATCTTAAATGTGGTTATGAATTGGGCCATTAAAAAAACCAAAATGATAAAACATACTTAAGTGACAAACATGAGGCATAAAAAGGATATAATTAATATCTCTTAAACTAGTGCATTGTGATATTACATATCTACTGTCTAATATACAATGCCTGGTGTAAATCCTAAGATGATACTAAGTTATTAAATCTATTGTTAAGTTAGTTGTTTAATCAGACAATTTATGCTGTGAGCAGGATTACAGTTTACTGCCAACATGCGTTAGTCTGTATGATTTTGTCCTTGCTGAATTTTATAGACCAAACACACTAGCATTTTGAAAATGCAACCACAGACCTGTGATAGCTACAAGCAAAGTTCAACTGTTTAACAGTCAAAATAGGATGGATGTTTTTCTTTATTCAAATGCTTTAAATTAATATAAAATTAATCCTCGTAAAATATGTGATTTATCAATGTATTTCTAAACAACCCATATCATTACAATCAATGACTGAGTCTTGGAAATGTTAAATTAGATCGAGGTATGGGCTCTGCTAGTCAATCAATATACATAGATGGAGAAAGGAATATAAACGATGCTTCACTCTTTCTTTAGCAAAAATCTGTTCATCCTTCAGGGCTCAGCTCGGAATAGTTATTCAACAAATATGTCCTTATTGCCTTCTCTTATGCCAGATATTAGTCAAGGTTCTAGTGCAATGCTGTCCAGTAGGACTTTTTGAGATGACGTAAATGTTGAGATAGAAACAAAAGCCACAGGCCAATGTGGTGACCGAGCACTTGAAAAGTGGTATCTACTGGAAACAGATGAAGTGAATTTTTAATCTTATTTTATTTTAATTAATTCAAATTTAAATATCGAAATGTGGCTACCAAATTGGACAGGGCAGCCCTGGTATTACAGAGGTAAACAAGAAAGACAAAAATCCTGCCTTCATGAAGTCTACAATCCTGTGTGAAAGAAGGGTATCATCAATATATAATTTCAGGTGGTGACTGGAAGTAGTCTCCTTTGGAAAGGGTGATTAGGGAAGGTCTCTCTAAGGAAATCCGGGTTAGGAACCTGCCCTATTGAAACTGCCTGTACGTCTTGTTCAGCTGTCCTCCAGCACCTACCATAATAAATATTTCTTGACCATGCATGCGAAAGTAATCTATAGAACTTCCAAAACTGAAGTGTTCAAAATACACCACAGACTCAGTTACGAAAATACGGAAAAGATTAGAGCAAAACCAACTGGCTCTCTCTTCCAAGCCAGTCCCATGAAGCTTTGGAGTCTCACTTCAAAACACAACAGTGCAAAGCAAAGATCGCCGCCTCCTTTCGTTATTCTCATCCCCAGACGTTTACTCTTAATGACTAACTAACAGTTTCTTAGCCTCTGCCAGATCACAGTCCTCAGACCACCCCAACTCACAATGCTATTGCAAATAAACTTTAACAGGCTGCTTCCAGCAACACTGCACCTCTTTCGCCAATCCTATCATTAGATTTACGATTCCTGGAAAGTTCTTATCTACGCAAACCTTAGAGGCTCCCTACCGCTCCTATACACTGAACACCATACAGGCATTCAATTAAGAATTAACGACTTTATGGACGAAAGGGAAGCACTGGAGAGGCTATTTAGGTAAAATACGATGACAAACCCTTTGTCTTTTTCTGTTTATACTCGGAAGCGAGGCCAAGGGACTCACAGGTTCGGAGCAGGGTAAAAAGGAAGCTCAAAGTTGAGACGAAAACATGGTTGAGAAGTGAAAAGGGCGAAACCTGTAGATTCCAAAAGCCCTCGACTTACAGCTCGCCCCAGCCCTCTCGCCGTAGCTCGCGGGAGCGAGGGTGACTGCAGCCCGGCCCGGGAGGGTAAGCAGTGCCGGGTGGTCGGTGGCGCAGCCCTCATGGGGCGCCCACTTAGCCATCAGGCTCCGCAGCGCCTTTCCGGGGGGCCGGGCCCTGTGTCGGCCTCGCTGGCTGTGGCCACCAGTTACCTGCTGGTCTCGAGCGAAGAGTAGCGCTCCGGCAAGACCTGGAGGCAGCGCTGGAAGAACCGCACGTGCCGGTCCCGTAGAAAATCCAGCCGCTCTCCCTCTCCACTCCCAGCCGGCCGCTCTTCCTCCGTGGCCGCCATGCTGCTACGGAAACAACGTCCGCCGCGACCCGGAAGCAGTTGCCTCGCGGCGCGAAGGAAACCCATGGGGCAACACCTGGGGGTCGGGCGGGGAGGGCAAGTGCGCCCTCCGCTTCCCACATCGGTGATTGAAGCTACACGCTGTCAACGGAAGGCCTTACGCGGCGCTTTCTCCCTCCCATTTCTCCGTAGGTAGCGCACGACCCCGCCTTTTCTACGCTAAGCTCCAAAGGTTTGGAAACACCTCGCAAGCCTTGTAAAATTCAGCCCACAAATCCACACATCCTTCTAGAACTTTTATCTTGGATATTTGGGAGGAAGTGCAAGGTCAGTAGCTTCAAGTTCGCTTTGAGAAAAGTAAGGCCCTAAAGAACATGAAGATGGTACATATGAAAATAGAGATGGGCCAGTATAAATTTGCCAACAGACTCATTTTTCGAAGGCCACAGTTTTAAGCTGAATGGATGGAGAAAATCTACAAATCAAATTATTTGGTTATGGGGATAACCAAATGCTTATTAAATAATTATCGACACACAGACACACACACACACACACACACTCCCTGTTCACTAGCATGCGAGGATTTGTATCATTTGCTTTTACGGGACAAAGATTTTACTCCTTGAGTCAATGTGTCATCCAGCATCAATGTTGGATCAATTTGCAACGGAAAATATGTGCAACGTGTTCTCTACGCATATGCTAAAAAAATGAAATAACATAGGCTTCTAGCTTTTTTTTTTCTTCTTCAAAAAGAGGGATTTAAGTTGCTTCAACCATATAGTCTTCCCTTTAAGTTTACGATTCAGTCTTGGGGGAAAAAAATCCACGCAAGGATCAGGCCTGAACTTGGTTTTTATAATCAACTAATAGAAGTTTGGGCATAATTTCAATTGTTAGCTTTCTTAGAAAATGTATTTCTTAAAAAACATACCATGTGGGCTGGAGTTATCCTAATTCACCAATCCAAAGCACCTTGCATAATGTTAGGTACTAGTAACTAATTATTCACAGGTACTCCTGCATGTCTTTAACAAATACTGCATTAACAACTGCCAGGTAGGGGCAGAGGGCTGTCCTTGGTGCTTCCCTACAAATACAGAGGCCAACAGTCCTTGCCCTTTAGGTATGCCCAGTTTAGAGGAGTTTTCACTCCATTATTACAATGAAGATCTTTCTCTCTCACTTACACATATACACCACAAAATGTCTGAAGATGTTCAAAGTGAAATTACATCACACACATATAACTTACTAGAATCAATTATGCACATTCTATATAAGCTCAGAAAGACAATCCTATTCAACCTGGCCCTTAAAGGGGAGCCAATATTTCATCTGATTCTCAGCCCAAGAACCACTAATCTGATCCAAATCTGGAGGAAATACTTCTATGGTGGACTCACCGAGAGATAATATACCTCCTAGGTAAGTAATCACCCACCTTTTCATGGGTGATTCTGACCATACAAGATTTTTGACATACATGTGACAGAATCTAACCACCTACATAAAATGTCACTCTACATTATTAGTTAAGAAGTATAAATAGCACAAGTCTTCAAAGTATAGGAATGATAGAGTATCTATAAAATTGAATACTATTTATCCATTAAATGATAATGTTTGAACTATACAGAAACAGAAAAATATGTGATGTAATGTTAAGCGATTACAGTGTAATATCTAAAATGTATTCTACGACTACCTATTTAAAATATGTAGGTGTATTTCTGGAAGAAATTACCTTAGGGTAGTGGAATTATGGGTGCTTTATAACATTTTTCCTTTAGTTTTTTTTCTAAATTTCTTATTAATATACTTTTTAATCTGGTATAAGAAATGTTTATTTGACATCTCTTCTATGAGCCTGTAACTGTAGACATTATTATGTTTATTGTACGTCCTTTATACAAAGGATCCATATGATAAATTCCTCATTTATTTTATCAATAGATTCAGTTAGAAGGACTAGTTTCTTCAAAATACTTCCATACTTACTTTTATTTAAAAAATAAATAAATAAATAAAACAAAAAGCTATAAGAACCATATCACCCAGTAAGCTTACCTTAGATGCAGGAAACTAAAAGCTGTATTTGTGTACAACAAAAAGCAACATGTTAGAAAGTAATGTATAAGAAACCTTTACTTTTCTGTATCTTGTCGCTGTTCAATTCTGTTTTTAAATTTCCTTGTCCTGTTCTTTGTTTTATTTCTAAACTGCCTCAAATCATTTTAAAAAGTTAAGGAGAACAAGTACAATAAATGAAATGGGCATTCCTGATTAAGGATGTTTTATATTAATTCTCTCATTTTGCACCAATAATTGTATAATCAGAATTCAGTTTCCATAATTTGGAGGCCATCTACTTTGAATATTAACTTTGAAATATGAAAAGGTTTTGACTACTACTCATAGTAAATTTCTGAGTCATTTGACCTAAATGTATCAAATTACAATTAAAGATACTCTGATATAAAAGTTATAAGAAATGAGTTTCTATATTTATTATGTATATGATGCCTTTCCTATAAGATGGGAACTAATTAAAGTTAGGAACTAAGATTTTTTTAATAAGAAAAGTTGAGTCAAATTAAGTTAAATTGTGTTTTCATTTACAAAAGTTTGGAGATTTTAAAATTAACTCTTTTGACCAAATATATTAGTCTAGCAATTTTAAAACATTTTAAATACCACTAAGAGAAATCATAGTATTCTAAAGCCAGCTTATTTCAGATAATGTTTCAAAACAGAAGATTTTCATATTTTGAGGCAAACAAAGCAGAAAAGAAAACTGCATCAGCCAAGAAGATGTGAAAGACACAAGATTTTATAAATGTGTGGAGTCCAGAAAGGCTGAAAGGAGATTTGGAATAGCTAAAGGAAACCAAAAAGATTAAATATCAATAATACAAATAATAGGGTATATATGAGATGAGAGGCATATTTTTAAAATAAATATTCTCTATATAAAACAAAGCATGCTTCAAACAAATACAAAATATTTGGTACACAAAAATGTAGTAACTGACAAATTACCAATTTGTTAAACTTAGAAAAAGTACCAACTTATTTCATAACTCAAAAAAAAAAACTTTACATTTTTGTTACTCAGGCTAATTTAGCTCCAAGTTATAAATCTTACAATTTTGGTTTAAAAATGTTACTGTATGATTGTCTCAATTTATTTTGCTATGCAGTGACAAAAACAAAGTATCTTTCAAATGTTCTAAGTATTTAAATGAAATACTGTTTCTAACATAGACTTATTCAAGGAACTTTTACATCAATAATAGGCCAACTTGTACATTAATTACCCTCTTAGTGTAAACAGGAAACACTAATGACAATGCCTCATGGAACTTAATACCTGCCAATTCACATGCAACACAATAATCAATCTGACTAGGCTAGTAATATTTCAAGAACACAGTCACTCTCTCCTATAACAGAATATGCTAACTTTCTCATCAACTGAATGCCAATTTCATTATCCCATATTCTTTTCTAAACTCCTTGTCTCCAGGTCGGAATAGCCCTAAGGAGAAGAAGAAAAGAGCAATTACAAATATATAGGATATTTTTTAAAAGTTCTGATTAAATGTTAACTTTAAAAAAGTATATAGATTTGTTTTATCAACTTTTTATTATAAAACACAATATACATACATAAACTGCATAAAATATATACAATTTATATGCAGTTTATTAAATTATTATAGAGTGAACACCCATTCTAACTCCTTTTTACCTATGTGGGATATGTAGAAGTGGCCCAGAGCCTGTTGGTCCTATCTTTTTGGTGCGTTCTTCCCAACCTTTGGTAGGTTTGTAAACTCTAGAGGGATCTCTACTAATGTTGTTTTCAACCTGTAATCAGAAGTAAAATGAGTGCCAGTTAATTTATATGAACTATTAAGTTTGTACTTGTAAGATCCTTAGTAACAGACAGCAGTTTTAAGGAAAATACTTGATATTCGCTAGACAGAAATAAAACCGTTTCAGTAAACTTATAATTGTGCTCATATAGCTAAAATAAAATTTGGATTATATCAATCTATTAATAAAGTGTTAATTTAGGGGTTTTTTCTAGTTCAATTATTTTTTTTTTTGCAGTACGCAGGCCTCTCACTGTTCTGGCCTCTCCCGTTGCGGAGCACAGGCTCCGGAGGCGCAGGCTCAGCGGCCATGGCTCACAGGCCCAGCCGCTCTGCGGCATGTGGGATCTTCCCAGACCGGGGCACGAACCTGTGTCCCCTGCATCGGCAGGCGGTGGGAAGCCCAAGTTCAATTATTTTATTCTACTTCCACTGTTGTATTTTTTTCTATTTCTATCATGAGGGAAATGTAATGCAGCAAAGTATGATAGTGATATAGCCAGACAATAAATTTAAGATAAATAAACACCAGTAAGTCCTTTGTTTTATCCATGAGAGTCACCAGTATCTTTATCACCAATGAAATTAAACAATGCTCATAGCTGCTATAGGTCTAAAATATAGGCTCATATAGGAAGAATGAAGAAAAGAATGAAGAGTAGGAAGAGAGAAGGAATTTAGGGTAAAAGAAAATGAGGTGCTTATAATGTGAAATGGTAGAATTCAAACAACAGCTGCTTAAGTTGTACCAAGTTATTTTTTGTAATATGTAAATAAATAAGTGTGAAATAAAGGAGATGGATAAAAAGAAAATGGATTTTATGTTTGTATCCTTACAAATCAATGAATTAGGATAATAACAATGAAAATAAATTAATCTCAGGACTGAGTACCTTTTCTTTTAATTTTGCCAGTTTTCTTTGTTTTTCTGCCTTTTCATCTTCCTTTGATTGTCTATCTAGAATTTTCAATTCAAGTTTATGTAAATCCTAAAAGACATATACCAACAAAAAAGATAACATTAAGAAATTAAAATCAGCTAGAATCTGTTTCAAAGTTTATTAAAGTAAACTTTAATAAAGTTTAAAGTAAAATTAAATTACCTTAAGTAGCAATACTCCTTTAATATCAACTTTTTCCAAAAAAGGTAAGAGCTTTATTTTCTGAATATAAATGTAATACATGCACATCCTTTCTGAATCACCTTCTTTTAGGCGTTTCTTGTTTTATTTTATGGCTCAGTCTAAAACTTCCTTTTAATGGGTGAGTTAGCCTATTTTCACTTATCAATACAGATATGTCTGGTTTTAGACCTCTCATATATTTTCTGTATAACAGGTTTTCTTTTTTTTCCTAAGCCTTTAATTATGTGACCTGCTTGCCTTTTTGGGGAGTGGATCTTTTGGTATTTAGGGAGATTTTTATATATGAACCAAAAGAAATCCCACTAGTAATGTGTTTTTTTCCTATTATTTTTCTTTGTATTTCCCTTATTTTTGCTTTATGAGTGTTGTTCCTATGTATTCTGATGCATATAACAATTCATAGCACTTACCTCTCATTTGTACTCTTTTTCATTTTAAAGTACCCTTCCTTGTCTTTTTTAATACATTTGGACTGAATTCCACCCTGTCTGATAATAAGATTGCAACTTCTTTCTTTGATTAGGATTTTTCTTATATACATTTGTTTAAAATCACCTATAATCCTCTCAGCAATAACCTTGATTCCTTTAAGTATATGTTGAGTATCTATAATGTGCTAGACCCTAGGGTAAAGGATGAACAAAAAGGGCAAAACCTCTGCCTTCATGGAGCTTACATTACGGTAGGGAGATGGACAGTGAACTAGTAAGCAAATCACCTATAGGGAAAAGCCAGCCAGTTCGGCAAAGGAAACCAGACATTCATGGCCTGGCCTGTGGCTACCTTTCCAGCCTTGTCTCCTGCTGGTTCCCATCTCCCAGTTGATGCCCTAAAAATACTGAAGTGTTTACAGTTTCCCCCACAAACTACTCTGTTACACTCCTCCAAGCTGCCCATTCATGTTCACTCTACTAAGAAAGATCTCCCCTTTCCTTCCCCTTTCTTCTCTTCCAAGACTCAACTCAAGTATCACCTTCTGTCTCACACTCACAGTTATGGTAAGCTTTCTTTCTTGCACATCCACCTCCGAAAGTTCTCTGTCCACACCTCAATCACCACACTGTTTACCATATTATACTGAAGTCCTCTATTTGCACACCAGTCTTTCCCAGTAGACTATAATCTACTAGAAAGCAGGGAGCATGGCCCACTTATTTTGGTGTACTAATGCTAGGTCCAGGCCAGATATATAAGAAGGATTCAATTAATTTTTGCTGAACTGAACCTGGAAGTAATACCTCCATGTGTATCACTGAAAAATTATTTAGGAAATGTATTTACTCACTCTTTCTTGAAACCTGGAAATTTCATCAGCAGCGGTTTTTCTTTTTTCTGCCTTTTCTGTCTTTTCCCTAATCTCCTTTTCAAGTCTCAAAAATTCTTCCTGTTCTTTCTTCTGCTGGGTATAAGTTTCTAGCAGCAATTTTAGTTTACGTTGGCGTTGACGTTCTTTCTGCTGCTTTTTCTCCTTCTCTTGCTCTTCTTTTAACTGGGAAGCATATTTCATTGACATTTCTATACTTTTCTGTTTTTTCCAAGCTTCAACTGCCAATTTCTGCTTCTTTCTTTGTTCTTCTTTTTGCTTTTGATTATCTTCCTGTTTATTATGAAAAAGCATTGGTATGTTCTCCGCTTTTTCCTTTATCTTGAAAATTTCCTCCTTTTTTTGCTGCTTTTTGGTTTTCCAATTCTGAATAGACTAAATGGTTAAAACATAGCAAGAAAAAATATTTTTAATAGCCAAAAGCATTTTATTTTTTAATTTGGCCACACTGTGCAGCATGCGGGATCTTACTTCCCCAACCAGTGATTGAACCTGGGCCCCGGCAGTGAAAGAGCTGAGTCCTAACCACTGGACTGCCAGAAAATTCCCACCAAAACCATTTTAAAATACAACCTCAAATCCATCTTTCTTTCTAGAATAGTGATGCAGGATGCTAGTTGCTTAGTTTTTAAAAGTGTTTTTTTAAACCAATGCAGGTTTTTTCTATTTCTATTTGTAAAAAATTTAATGTATCTTTTAAAACACTGAATAATGGCTATTCCATCAGCCTTTCTCTTCCTCTTTTAATCCCCAGGTACACAAGGACAACACCTCATTAAGTATCTTCCTCCCCTTTACCTTCTTCATTTGTGTTCAGGGGAAACATCCCTTTCCTCTGATCATTTCACTTCTGCTTCCAAATCTTCTTTCTAGGCTTAGAATCCTTTCTGAGTGACCTATCTCTGGTCAAAATATCAGAAGAGGAATTAAAAGTGGGGTAGTTGAGAGTATGTGCTCTGAAGCCAGGTATTTGGGACCAAATCCTGGTTTTGCCATTTACTAGGTGTAACCTTGGACGAGTCACTAAATGTCTCTGTCCTCATTTTGCTCATCTGTAAGTGGTAGGCAGCACTTCTCAAACAGGGTTGTTGTGAAGTTTAAATGAGTAAATGCCTGGCACATAGTGCTTCGTAAGTGTAAAAAAAAGTAAAAAGTAAAATAGCTTCAGATCTTTATATATGGGTATGTAAAGATTAGTTAAAATTCTAGCAGCCTTCTCTGACATAAAGGAAACATCCACTGAATTACTTTCCCCTCAAGTTGGGAAATCATTTCCTCATCTTTCCTTATGGTATATCATTCATTTTCATTAAATAAATCCTTATGCTATGTGTACTATACGCAAGACAATGTGACGGGAACCATAGAAGATTAAAACAATACCAAATGCCATCTAGTATAGTGCTACTCAAAGTACTGGTCCACAACAATATCAGGAATTCATGCCAGGATGTACATCAGTGTACTGCTTCCTCAATGAGAAAGTTTTCTATGAAAAAACAGCCACCTGAACTAAATAGTGTACTTACTGGGTAGCTGATTCTCATGCAATCATGATAACTCACTGAAGACCAGAATAGTTTGCAAACTAACATCCAGTCCATGCACCAAGTTTGAGCAGCATTGCTTGAGGTGAGATATGTACATAAATACTAGAATGCAGAATGTGCCATCACACATCACACAAGACATATAAACAAGTACTAGTGAAATTCTGAGCAGACTATTTATGTTTGAGTGAGCAGAAAGGAAGCAGCATCTGATCTGGGCAGATTTGGGCAGGTTGATAGTGGAAGGGGGAAGAAAGAAGGAGGTTCCAAAAAGTGAGAACAAGATAAGCAAGGGTAGTTGGGCCAGAAAGTTCATGGAATGTCTGAAAATAAGTATGTTCATTTAGGCAAAACACAGGATATATTAAAGGAAATGGGAGATAAAAATGGTAAATTTCCTACTCAACATTTTAAACTCAACAGATTTGAAACTGCATTCCTGATGCTTTACCCCCAAACTTCCCTCTTCTCTTCCACCATGTCCTACTTCAGTAAATGACACCTCCACTTTCACACCCCCTCTTACCTCACCCCTACATCCAATCAATCATCAGATATCAGGAAACAGAGTGGCTGGGAATAAGAAGAGAAAGCCGGAATCCAGGTGGTTTACCTTCATTACAAGAAGCACTGTGTCTGTTCCTTTTCCCTAGAGAGGTGGTTCTCAAACTTTAGCTTGTTAACATAATAACCTAGAGTACTTGTTTAAACACAGATTTTGGGGCCCCGCCCCCAGAGTTGAGATTAGGTCTGGGGTTGGGGCCTGCTAAATTCTAACAAGTTCCCAGGTGATGCTGACTTTGCTGGTCCACGGACCACTTTGCTGGCCTGTGGACCTCAAGTTTTCAGTATCGTGGAGAAAAAAATCCCAAATAATTCTTAATTGCTTGTTATTTTGAGTTTTTAAAAATGACTTATGTTTCAAAGTTTTTCTTAAAGTTTCAAGTCTCAACCTTATGAACATTCAACTTATTTTGGGCAGAAACAACTGCAACAACAAATGCCAGCTATTTCTTCTAAAACTTTAGACTACACGTGCAATCAAATATTTCTTTAATGCTCCTTAGGTATACTGTTTGTTGAACTGTCATACCTTTCTTGTTAAACCAATCGAGTTAAAGTTTATCTAGCTGAAGTCTACAAAAAAGTGACTCAAACTTAGACTATCTAAACCCATGGTTCTTGACCAGGGGCAATTTTTACCCTCCAGGGGACATCTGGTAATGTCAGGAAATATTTTTGATAATCACAATTCAGGGGCTGCTACCAGCATCTAATGGGTGGAGGTCAAGGATGCTGCTAACCATCCTACGATGCACAGGAGAGCCCCCAGAGCGAAGAATTATCCAGCCCAAATGGTCAACAATGCTAATGTTGAGAAATCCTGATCTAAACCAGAGCCAGAATAATATTTTTGTGAAAATGGAACTTTTTAGGTATTTGCTGCAATTAAGAGTTACCCCTTTACTCTGGAGTTGCCAAAATTTTGAGTCTTTTAAAATGAACAATGAGGCTGAAGTGCCAAAACTAAAAGAAACTTTTGAGTCAAAGAGCTTTCTTTCTACTGCCTCTTTATTTTCTGTTGAAAATAATATGGCCTTTGCTGGTAAGATGACTTTTATCAAAACCTGGGTAAATCTGCATTTCCCACACTTCTAGTGGACACAGAGGGTGTTGCCCACTGTCAGACATTTTCTGACCCACTGTATTATTTACTGGAGTAGATATGCTGGATGTTGAGGATGTCCAACTATAGTTCCACTAAAATGACTTCACTTCTCAATGCCTCAGTTTCACCCTCTATAAGATGGGGGGAAAAACTGTAACACACCTCACGGGGTTGTTGTAAAGTTAATAATACGTGTTAAAGAGTTTAGCACAGTCCTAGAACACAAAAATATACAACAAATAATAGCTATTATAATTGTTATTACCTCTTTTTTCCTTTCTTCTAGGGCCAGAAATTTTTGATACCATTTCTCATGCTGTTGAACTTCATCCTGTGTTCTTCCAGGAAGGTGTTCAAGAACTTCTCCCATAAATGCTGGCTTCCCTTTATGCTTGTTTCTCACCTTTACAAAGTTCTGGTGATCATAATCATCCCAGCCCCCTTGTCGCCCTCCTGCTTGCTGAAGGAATTTTTCAAACTCTACCACTTCTTCTGGAAGAGTACTTGGTGTTACTTTGTCTACAGGAACTTTGCTCGACATTGCTCTGAAAGCTTTCTCTGTTTCCGAATTATCCAAAGCCCATGTGTCAATTTTTCTTGATATGGCACACAACTCATTATTAGTTGTCTTCTCTTCTTTAATAAGCTCTTCATAGCTAAAATTTTAAAAATAAAGTTTGAAAAATAAGATACAAACCAATCCATATTAACCCTTCATTTTTCTTCAAATTTTATTATTCCCAACTCTTTTGATGTCATCTTCTTCACTTTACATTATTAACATTTATAAATCTAAGCCTTAAAAGAGTTTCCTCAGAGAAAAAACAATCTTTCAAATTCTTATTTGAGATTTTATAGTGTCCAAATATAAATGAAAATTCACTTCAAACATGAAAAGCAGTCTAAAACCTAAAGTAAAAGAAAAGAGGTTTTATATTGCCTTTGTGTAAGACTAGTATTAAATACATAACAATAAAATAGTTTACATACAACAATCTAGTAAAGAGTTATTGAAAAAAAGGTAAATAATTGTATATTAAAATGTATTTAAAACATACATCAACCTCTGCTCTTCCTTAAAAGTGTTAATTGCATTTTCAATTTCTTCCATCATTTCTCTGAGCTTTTCAACAACTGTAAAAAGAAAAAAAGGAAAAATTATGTCATACTTTATTATGACTAAGGATTAAAAATTCGGAAGAAAATTAGAATGTTCCCTTAATTTAAAAACATTTCTTAGGGGGCTTCCTTGGTGGCGCAGTGGTTGGGGGTCCGCCTGCCGGTGTGGGGGACGCAGGTTCGTGCCCCGGTCCGGAGGGATCCCACATGCCGCGGTGCAGTTGGGCCCGTGCGCCATGGCCGCTGGGCCTGCGCGTCCGGAGCCTGTGCTCCGCGGCGGGGGAGGCCGCAGCGGTGAGAGGTCCGCGTACCGCAAAAATTATATATATATATATATATATATATATATATAAAAAAAACACATTTCTTAGCCTAAAGGATAAGAAAAAAATGTGCTTTTAAAAAGTGAATTTTTATGATTGCAGTTTTTTGTTTTTGTTTTCTTCTTTTTTGCGTTACGCGGGCTTCTCACTGCTGTGGCCTCTCCCGTTGCGGAGCACAGGCTCCGGACGCGCAGACTCAGCAGCCATGGTTCACGGGCCTAGCCGCTCCGCGGCATGTGGGATCTTCCCGGACGGGGGTACGAACCTGTGTCCCCCGCATCGGCAGGCGGACTCTCAACCACTGAGCCACCAGGGAAGCCCCGATTGCAGTTTTTTTATTACAGATTTTTTCCTATGTACATATCTTAAATATTTTTCCCAAAAAAATATTTTATACCACATATATTTTTTTGTGACATGCACTTTTTCTTTAACAAAATGCTGTAGTTAACTTTCCATATCAATATATATATGGCTACTTCATTCTTTTTATGGCTACATGGTATTTCATTGTCTAATGCTACCCTAATTCATTTAATTAATTCTCCAACTGATGAACCTTTAAATAGATGCAATGCTGTAGTAACTATCTTTGCATACATATTTTTGCATGCTCAAATAAATATTTTTAATTTTTATTTTATATCAGAGTATAGTTGATTAACAATGTTGTGCTAGTTTCAGGTGTACAGCAAGGTGATTCAGTTATACATACACATGTATCTATTCTTTCTCAATTCTTTTCCCATTTAGGTTATTACAGAATATCGAGCAGCATTCCCTGTGCTATACAGTAGGTCCTTGTTGGCTATCTATTTTAAACATAGCAGTGTGTACATGTCAATCCCAAACTCTCAGTCTATCCCTGCCACCTCAAATAAATACTTTTAGAGGATAACTGATAACCTTAAATGCTAAATCAAAAAAGTATGCCCACTTTACAGTATGCTAAATAGTGTCACACTGTCCTTCAAAGAGGCTCTATCTCTTTACAGTTCTTGAGAGTGCTCCTTCCCATGTAATTCTAGCCAGTTCCAAAATAACCAAAAATTTATTGTCATTGATTTAATTGACATTTTTATAATAATTAATAAGCCTGAGCACCTTTTCACATGTGTTTTGTGTTTCTTTTGCTATAATATGCAACTTACAATCTTTGCCCATTTTTCTGTTGCTCTAATTTGTAGGTACTCTTTACACATTATGGATATTAGCTTTTTAAGTCACATATATACTGCTAATATTTTCCTAATTTGTATTTCAACTTTGCTTATGGTTTTGAGGTATTTTTTAATAGTCAATTATGTCCACTTTTTTCTTTATGGTTTCTGATCTTTGTCATTCTTATAAATTATAATACAATTATAAAAATATTAACCCATGTTCCTTTCTAATATTTTAATGGTTTCATGTATTAATTTAATAAATAATAATTATATTTACTATTTTTTATTGCTTACTATGTTATAAGCAGTGCATAAATGCTTTATGTGCATTGTCTCACTTCATTCCTGCAACAACTCTATGAGTTAGGTTGTATGATTATCTCCATTTTAGAGCTAAGTAAATGAAAGCTCAAAGAGATCAGGTAACTTGCCTAAAATCACTTAACTGATAGTTCAAGGATTTGACCCAACATGTGTCTGATTCTTAAGTCCATACATCTTGAGCACTTTACTGCATTGCTTTGATCTCTCAGAAATGAATGCTGGCTTAAGCAAGGAGGTAAGGATACAATTTTGTTTTTCACAAATGACTAGAATTTGCCCCAATACTACTTAGCCATTCCCTTAGGTATTTGAAATGCCTCTGAAAGGCAATAATTTCAAAAAGCAAATGATGGGAAAACACTAGGCTAAGAATCAAGAAATCAGTCTTTTTTTCCTCTTCATCAGCTGAATCTGAATCTTTGCATACCACAGATTCTTCATCCTGTATGTGACACTATTATCTGTTCTGTCTACTTCATAAGTTGTAAGGGTTTGATAGCATTTTAAAGATAAAAAAATACATAAACACCAGATATTACAGTTTTCTGATGTATCCTTATTAATCCCTAACCAAAAAGTAGGGCTTAGCTCCTCCATTAATGCCAAATAGAAAAATTCTTACTAGAAAAATATAAACTTTTCTAATGAACAAAAGAAAAAACTAATACATGAGAAAAAATATAAAATCTAAATTTACTTACAATCAGGTGTAGGCTTCACATCTTTTAACTGATGCTGAAGTTTCTTTACATTGTTGTGTATTTTGGCCAATTGTTGCTGGATTTTTACTCCTGTAAGGGAGAAGTATGTACTTTAAAATAACTCTATGACAAATGTGGTTCAGGATTCTTCACACAAGACTTATTATATAGAGATTATACTGCTCATGGGACTCCCTTATAGTCACCACTTATGTCACTCCCTTATGATCACCACTATTTAATAAATGATAGTGAAGAGCAATTAAATAATGAACAAAAGATGGTTATTTATAAGTGTCAAAACAGCCTGAACAAACTCTTGCTCTAACTAAACCATCTCTCAATTTCCTCTAATGTTTTAAAGCACAATAGGCTAAATCTTACTATAACCTGTGCCAAGGAAATGTCCTTGGAAATATTTTTTTAAACTCTAGAGACTGAGTTATTGGACACTCAAATACATGGATCAGTAGCATAGGTTTAGTCATGTTTTGTTCTTTAACAGTTTTTTTCTTTCTCTTTTAATTTGTTTTAATTTATGGACATAGATTTTGACCTCAACTACTGTTGGAATATTAAAACTGTCTAACCAATATTAATTCTATGAATACTGACAAACTTCCTAGTGAGAATTAACTTCATCTAACCACATCCTCTAAGATGGGGCTGGTGATACCCACTGGTGTCACAGTCATGGCCTTGAGGAGATGTCTCAGGTGCCATTTACTGGTATGTATGCTACAGGTTGCCAAGCTCAGCCAAAGGACCAGTCTGAAGTAAAGTGTTAGGCCCACAATAAAAGCCTGAAGAACAGAAGAGGGTCTCAAAGCCATTTTCAGATGTTCCGTATCAGCAACAGGAAGACTGGGTTCTTCTTTCATATTTTCTTTCTGAAGTTTAATATTTACTTAAATTATTAGGCTAAAGTCAAATATTCACATTCATATACATATTCATATATAGTAATATTTTATCATCTTTGGGTATTTTACTTATGCACCCCCCTCTCTTATTTTTTTGCAACTTTTCCACAAATGAACATGAGGCACCAAAAAGCTCTGTTCAAAAGTCCTTAAAAGCAATTATTTTTTAAAAAGTTTACCTTTAGGCCTGAAGCCAGTGCTAATATTCAAAACAAACCTCAAATATGTGTATGTGACTTTGGCTTGTTCTATTTTTTATTAAAATTCAAATGTTCCATAAAAGTAGAAACTTTATCCAATGTATTTTACAGAGTCTTACTGTTGAAACTTTAGGTCAAGAAACTTCCCTAGTAAAGTAATCAGGAAAGTGTTTTTTGTTATTTTATTTTTGCCACAGTTTGATCAGCTACAGTGATACCGCTACAGGGCAAATGATCTTTTTATTTTTTTAATTAATTAATTAGTTTATTATCTTTTTTGGCTGCGTTGGGTCTTCTTTGCTGTGCGTGGGTTTCGGTAGTTGTGGTTTGCGGGCTCTAGAGCACAGGCTCAGTAGTTGTGGCACACGGGCTCAGTTGCTCCGCGGCATGTGGGATCTTCCCGGACCAGGGCTCGAACCCATGTCTCCTGAATTGGCAGGCGGATTCTTAACCACTGCGCCACCAGGGAAGTCCGGGCAAATGATCTTTTATTAATTCATTTGGAACTGACATTCTGCACTGCAGGCAAACCATTCAAATACAATATTACATAAATTCAGGCTAAAATTGTGGCATGATATTTGATGTAAGGAATATGTATTTAGTACTCCTGAGCTGTAATATGTGAAGGGGAAATTTCTATATCCTTATACTAACACAGTGCATTCCTTCTTCTCCTAGATAAAATAAACACAAAGTGTGAATAAAGAGAGGCAAAATTGTAGAAGAGAAATAAAATGATAAAAATAAAGTTGCCTTAAAAGGGGGAAAATCAAATAATTTAAAATGCACAGAATGGAGACACTCTACTTAATGGCATGACTGAGAGACAGAAAGATCAGCCTTGCTGTTGTCTGTAAAAGAACTGAGGGACATTAAGAAATATTAAACAAGGGATGCTTAGATTCCTTTATGAATCGAAGAGGAGAACTGGCAATTTGGCATTTATGTTAGGTCTTATCATTCCAACACAAGAGGAAGAATGATTCTTGCCACTATCTCACAAAAGATGACTTTTTGAAATAGCGCAATCTTACATTCTGAAAGGAAAAACTTATTAAAATATTCTTTTAATTGACTATAAGGGAGTCCCATGAGCAGTATAATCTCTATATAATAAGTCTTAATATTTTATAAAGCTCAGTGGGTTGATAACCATTATTTTTCCTTTAATCAAAGCTAAGATGTTTTTATTATTATAACATAAGGACTTTGCAGCATATAAAATCTACTCTACAAGGAAACAAAGTATTCTTGTAGAATTCTTTTTTAAGGCCAACATTTAGTACACTGTTAACAATGATTAATATTCATAACAAACAACAGAACATATTCATTGTACAACCTCTAAGGCACTTTCTTATATATTATTTCATCAGATGCACAGACAGCTCTACTATGGTAGAAATGGTAGGTTTTATATCACAGACAAGTAAACTCCAGTTTAAGCAATTATGTGACTTGACCACTTCATACCATTAAGTACAGGCTCTGAATCTGTTGATGCTTACTTAGTCCGGGGCTCAGTCAGTAAGATCGTGGTGATGAGCTAAGATCAGACAGCCCAGGAATCAATTTCCCTTTACTTTAAAAAAATTTAATAGCATTAATTGATTTGACAACCAGAAAACAAAACCCTCTTTTTCCTATTAAAATTAAAGAAATATACACAGAAAACAATCCAGTCAGAATAACTAGTGACCCCAAAAAATAAATACATACCCCTAAAAGATAAACTCATTACCAGCTAGAAAGTACCTTGATAGAGAAAATAACACAGTCAATGAACAAAGACAAAGCACAGGGCAAAACTATAACTTTATATCTCAGGTTTTGTTCATCATGAACTCCACTTACTGTCTGTTTTCCGGCTGTTAATCAATTTATTTTCCAATTCTTCCAGCATACTATGTTCAATTCTGAAGTCACTTTTTTGGTTGTAGAAATGATTGTGTTTATCTTTTTCTATGTTAATAACTCTTTAGGGAAAGAAACAAATAGTGTAAATATGATTTAAGTATATTTTTAATTGTTTAAAATATGAAGATACTTACAGTCTGTACTTTATATTTGGATTAATTCATCTAAGGATTCAAAATATAATTACTTGGATCAATAAGGCTAAGGAGTCAAAATAGTAGTTAGAAAACTGTTAAGTTCAACTAAAATCAACAGTAATTTGAATTGTTACTTAAGTTACAAAATGTTAATTTAAGAAAATTTAATCATAGACTTGCTTTGAAAACACATAAACTTTTGGCTATTGATTCCAACTCAATCTCACCGTGGGCTGAAAATTGTCACCACTGCTGATGGCTGCTTTCAATAGGAGATACTGTTAACTTTGTAGCATGAGCCAAGACATTTAACCTCTCCAGGCATGAACATCCTCATCAATAAAAAGTGAATAATAACAACTCACCACTACCCAACAGGGCTGTGATTAATATTGTATGAGCTAATATATGTGAGGGATCTTTATACAGTAAAATGCACTATGGAAATGCAAGTTATTAATATTAGTAAAACTAAAACTTCAAAAGGCAAACAATCTAGGAATTTTTGTATATTTAAGGGATACTGTCTACATTTACTTCAAAGCTTCCTTCGTCTCATCCTTGCTCCTTGGCTTTAGTCCATCTACCTATTGGTACGTAGGACTTTTAATGTTAGCTTGAACCCCAGGGTAAAACAAGACAATTACCATCAAGAAATTTTTTTAGTTGGACACAGAAATTTACTTTCTCAACGCCTGTTTTCTTTCTCCCACAAGGTGGAAATTAACATGACTTCTCCACTAATCCTGAATTTAATGAGTGGTGGAGTATCTCTGGCCACTGACTTAATTTCATATAACCCAAGGGGCAACTATCTAAGGTAGAGTTTCCCAATCTTTTTCACTTGCCACATATAGAGAAAAATTTAATATCCATAAGGCATACTGGGGTAAACAGATGAGAATGTCACAGGCCCTACCTGGCTGCCCCAAAGGCTGAAGAGGTCATAACTTGCACGTATGTTGGGAAAGGAAGGAAGGGGTAGAACAGAGACGTCAAATAGATGTCAGTCTGCAGGTCAACTCTAACAGATTGAGGGTAGCTACTGGAGTCCTGCACTGAGGACTCCAGCCCATCTAGTCTCTGGTTGGGGTGGGGGAAGTTACTATGATCAAATAGAAATGTTTGTCATGGACACAGGATATGTGACGACAGTAAGTATGTTTTGATATTCCTGGATTAGAAATATTAACCTATAAAGACATTCAAAATGTAATAATGGAGACAAATTGCCAAACATATGAAAAGGTGTTCAACCTCACTCATAATACGAGAAATGAATATTAAAACTATACCATGGTAACACTGTATACCTATCAGACTAGGGAAAAAAATCACAACTTTAAATAATATATTCTGATGATAAAACTGTGATGAAATGGGTCCTCTCATATATTGTTGGTGAAATCATAAATTGCCTATGGAGGACAATTTAGCAATATTCATCACATTTGCAAATTCATATACCTTTGACCCAGCATTTCTACTTCTAGGAATTGTTCCTAAAGATACACTCACACATGTGCAACATAATGTGAACCTATGTGGAAACTGCAATTAATTCAGCATTATGTTATAACATAAGATTTACTATAACCCAAATGTCTATCACTATGGGGCAGGTTAAATAAATGATGGTACACCCCTACAGTGGAATACAATGCAGTAGTACCGTGTTCTATGTACTGATAAGAAAAGATCTCCAAGATACACTCTTTTTTAACAAAGGTTTTATACGAAAATGTTAGATATACCCAAAAGTAGAGAATGGTAAACCGACTCCCCTCAGATAGCTTCATACAATATATACCTCATATCACTCTGATTCACTCAACAGTTTTACCTTTTTCCTTCTTGGTTCAGCTACCTTTTCTTATCTTTTCTCTTCCTTTTTTGCTTAAGTATTCTAAAGTAAATCTACTACATTATATAGTTTCACCCCAACATACTTCAGTGTGCATTTCTACAGATTATGGATACTTGACATATATAATTATAATGCCATTATCATGCCTGACAAAATCAATAACTCCTTGGTATCTAGGATATATTCTTAAGTTAAAAAAACAAAACAAGATGCAGAACAGTGTATACAGTATGCTACCATTTATATAAAAAAGGAACCATCTGAATATGTCTTTTTATTTCCTTGTAAGTACATAAAAGATCTCTGGAAGGATACATAAGAAACTAAAACTACTAGCTGAGGGGAACGGAAGTGTTTGAAACAAAGACCTTCCACTGTAGACCCTTTGATATGAACTGATTTTTGAATTATGTGAATGTATAACCTATTCTGAAAATAAAACAATTATATTACAAATGGTGTTCTTTCCTTTGCATCCAATGAGAATTGTTGGATTCAATTTCAATGAATTTTTCTAATACTCTTTCAATGAGTTTTTCTAAAACCTTACAACAGATGAAGGAAGATTAATCAGAGTTACAAAACCTACACACACTGATAGACAAGGTATCTATCTATACTGGCATAATCTACTGGTTTGCTATATATATGGACATTAACTGCCTGGTGGATTACCCTATCTAGAGAGAAACATGACCAGAATTCTTAACCTAGAGTCCAATTCTATCTAAGGTAATGCATTTTGGAAATTTTAAAAAAAATGTATTTTATCAAATTCTGAGTATTAAAAATATAAAAATTATACAAATACAGTGAGAATTCAATCTCACAAGACTACAGTACGGTCTAACTTTTCAAAATTCGAACAGTACACTTTTTATTGGTAGAATTTCTAAACAGACCCAACTGCCACTAATTCTGGTCCAGAGACTATTTCTTACAAATGACTCCTTTTCTCTTGGTTCCTTAGCAAACTGATATTGTATAAATTCAGAGCAGTGTTTGTACAAAGCCTCCAGCTATAGGATAGGATTGGGTGTTCTGAATACTAATTCTTTTATCTTTACTCATGATATTCATCATATCATATGGTGCTACCGATAATGTTAAACATTGAGTAAATATCACTGGTTATTTTAAAAATACATATACACTAAAACTTAAAATAAATGCCAACTTCTCAATCATTCTAGTCATAATGTGCAGGATGGATCTGAAAGGGCAGAGACCAAGGAAGGGAAACCAATGAAAAGGCCAATAAAAAAACCTCAAGGGTACAGCACAGACGTTTCATTAAAATTATTCACTCACTCAAAAAGATTTACTGAGTGCTCACCTAGGTAAGTAAAAATGTATTTAATCTGTTACTTGATATATGTGATCTAAAGAAATAACTTTTGTTTTTGTTGATATACACTGTCTCAAAATGGTAAAAATAAATAAATAAAATTTAAATAACTATACTTAAAATTAACTTTATACTAAATAGCTTATTATCATATGTCTATTTCACACTTCTCACCTTTCTCTTGTTTTACATCTGAAAGACTAGTGACTAGAATTTCATAACTTAGTGTGGGACTGGATAGGGTGTAGTAGAATTTTTATGCTGTTCACCATAAAATGGCTAGTAATGTTATCTGAAGATAATGTTTTTATACTTACTGATTTTTAAATTTTTCTGCTGTACGTATGAATTCTGCTTTCTTAGTCCGACTAACTTTCTGCTTCCAGTTTTGAAGCTGAAAAGGACGAATTCCACCTGAAGTACCAAAACAGCCATCACTCTGAATAGAAAACAAAAATAAATTTATCCTCAATAATAAAAATGGTAGGAGATGAAGGTGGAATTTTTTTCAGAGAAAAAACATCAATGATGGAGTTTCTCAGGGGATAATTTGGGGGCCAATCTTATTTAATTTTTAAAAATACATTTTGTGGAAGAAGGAATATCTATCTTAAAATGCTAAATTAGTAAGTAAGATATGTAAAGTCTTCAGGGATTTTCAGAAAAAGATCTAATTCTTTCATTCAATCAGTCATTTACCAATATGTATTGAACACTTATGATGTGACAGGTGCTGCACTAGACACTAGGGAAACAATGATAGCCCATGATAATATGGCGCTTGACTTAAAGTCTAGTGAGGGGAACAGACTTAAAAAGAAAAGAGTAAAAAAGCAATAAATTAAAAACAAAAACATGGTACGTGCTATTAAGGAAATAAAAAATGTTGAGATGAAAATAATGGGGCAAAGCATTATTTTTTTTTATTTTTTATTTTTCAGTTAGAATGGCCACAGAAGGTCTATTTGAGGGGATGATGTTTAAGGAAGAATGGAGCCAGCCATGCCAAAAACTATAGGGAAAGGTGTGCCAGGCAGAGGGACTAGCACGTGCAAAAGCCCTAGAGCAGGAAAAACCTTGGCTAGTTAAAGCAGAGAAAAGGCAACTGTGACACGAGATTAGTAAAGTGCAGAGTAAAGTAGGAGATGAGGATACAGAGGTAGGCAAGTGGCACATCACTCCAGCATTTTAAGTCACTAGGGGAGTCTCGATTTTACTGAAGGGTTTAGAGTAGGAAAATGCCACGATACACTTAATTTTTTTTTTTTTTTTTTTGCGGTACGCAGGCCTCTCACTGTTGTGGCCTCTCCCGTTACGGAGCACAGGCTCCGGACGCGCAGGCTCACAGGCCTAGCCGCTCCGTGGCATGTGGGATCCTCCTGGACCGGGGCACGAACCCGTGTCCCCTGCATCGGCAGGCGGACTCTCAACCACTGCGCCACCAGGGAAGCCCATATACACTTAATTTTTAAAGGAAATCCTTCTGGCTAATTTTTTGTTGAATAAATTGATGGAAGGTGGAGGAGGAGGTGAGGAAAGACTGGAAGCAGGAGAATCTATGAGGCAGGTGACACAGCAACACAGACAAGGAAAGATGGTGTTCAGGGCTACCAGGGTGACGGTGAAGATTAAAAGTAAGAAGACTAAATATATCTGGGAGGTATAACCAAGAGGAATTGCTGACAGCCTGGATGTGGGAGAAAAAGAAAAAAGGAAACAAGCCTTTAAATTTTGAGAAGCAAGCAAGAATAAAGTAATGAATTTAGGAAATACTTCTAAAATTGGGATATAATCCACATACCATAAAATGTATACATAAAGTTTACAATTCAGTGGTTTTTAGTATATTCACAAAGGCGTGCAACTATCAACAGTATCTAGTACCAGAATATTTCCATCATAACCAAAAAGAAACCCTGTACTTATTAAGCAGTCACTCCCCATACCCCTAGGCAGCCATTAATCTATTTTCCAACTCTGGATTTGCCTATTCTAGACAATTAATATAAACAGGATCATACAACACGCAACCTGTTCTGTCTGGTTTCTTTCACTTAGTAAATTTTTTTTTAATTTATTTAATGTATTTTTTTTTTTTTTTTTGGCTGCGTTGGGTTGTTGTTGCTGCTCGGCCTTTCTCTAGTTGTGGTGAGCAGGGGCTACTCTTTGTTGCGGTGCACGGGTTTCTCATCGCGGTGGCTTCTCTTGTTGCGGAGCACGGGCTCTAGGCACGTGGGCTTCAGTAGTTGTGGCTCGCAGGCTCTAGAGTGCAGGCTCAGTAGTTGCAACACACAGGCTTAGCTGCTCCATGGCATGTGCGATCTTCCTGGACCAGGGATTGAACCCGTGTCCCCTGCGTTGGCAGGCAGACTCTCAACCACTGAGCCACCAGGGAAGTCCCTAGTATAATGTTTTTTAAGATTCATCCACGTTGTACCATGAATCTGTACTTCATTCCTTTTTATGGCTAAGTCATATTCCATACAGATCTAGCATATTTTGTTTATCTACTCATCAGTTAATGGACAATGGGATTACTTTCACTATTTGGTCAATATGAATAATGCTACTAAGAACACTTGTGTACAAGTTTAAGTATGAACATATGTTTTCAATTTTCTTGGGTATATACCTAGCAGTGGAATTTCTGAATCATAGGTAACTCGTTTTTACTTTCCCATTTAAAAATTTCGTGTTTTTTTTTTTTAAGCTGTGAGCCTTCTTATAAGTCCCTTATCAGATAAATGATCTGCAAATATTTTCACCAATTCTGAGTTGCCTTTTCACTTCCCTGATAATGTCTTTTGAAGCACAAAGGTTTCGAAAAAGTGCCAAACTGTTTTCCACACTGGCTGCACCATTTTACATTTCCACCAGCCACCAATGGGGGTTCCAGTTTCTTCACATCCTCACCGATACTTGTTATTGTCTATCTTTTTTTATTACAGTCATCCTAATAGATGTGAAATGGTATCTCACAGTGGTTTTTCGTTAGTCCATAATGACTAATGATACTGAGCATTTTCCCATGTACTTATTGGCTATTTCTTTGGAGAAGTATCTATTTATCTCCTTCCCTATATTTAAAATTGGGTTGTGTTTTTATTTTTGAGTTGTAAGAGTTATTTATATATTTTAGATATGTCCTTATCAAAATATGATTTGTAAATATTTTCTCCCATTCTCTGAGCTGTCTTTTCACCTTCTTGATAATGTCATTTGAAGCACAGAGTTTTAAATTTTGCTGGTCCAATTTATTTTATCTTCAGCTGCTTGTGCATTAGATGTCATATAGAAGACACCATTACCTAATTAAAGGTTATGAGGACTTACATCTAAGTTGTCTTCTAAGAGTTTTACAGTTTTATCTCTCAGATTTAGGTTTCTAATCCATTTTGAGTTAATTTTTATATGTGGTGTGTGAGAGAAGTCCAACTTCACTCTTTTTTATGTGAATACACCATCTGTTGAAAAGACTATTCTTTCCTTATTGAACTATATTAGCACCCTTGTTGAAAATCAATTGCCCACAAATGTAAGGGTTTACTCTTAACTCTCACTGGTATGTCTATCCTTGTGCCAGTACCATACTGTTTGATTACTGTAGCTTCACAGTAAATTCTGAAATTAAGAAGTGGGAGTTCTCCAACTTTGTTCTTTTTCAAGATTGTTTTGACTATTTTGGGTCCCTTGAATTTACCACATGAATTTTAGGATCAGATTGACAGTTTCTGCAAAAAAAACAACAAAAAAAGACAGCTGAGATTCCGATAGGGATTGCATTGAATCTGTAAATCAATTTAGGGAGTACTGCCATCTCACGAATATTAAGTCTTCATATTCATGAACACAAAATGTTCGTTTAGGTAGGTTTTCTTTAATTTCTCTCAATGATGTTTCTGAGTTTTCGAAACATATGTTTCAAAAACTTAAACGTGTTGCACTTCTTTTGCTAAATTCATTCCTATGTATTTTATTCTTCATTATACTATGGAATATTAAATTTTTTAATTGAAGTATAGTTGATTTACAGTATTGTGTTAGTTTAGATGTACAGCAAAATGATTCTTACATTTTTTTCAGATTCTTTTCAATTATAGGTTATTACAAGATATTGAATATAGTTCCCTGTGCTATATAGTAAATCTCTGTTCTTTATCTATTTTATATATAGTGGTATGTATCCATTAACCCCATACTCCTAATTTATCCCTGCTCCCCCTCTTTCCCCTTTGATAACCATACTTTTTTTGTTGTTTTTGTTTTTTCTGTGAGTCTGTTTCTGTCTTGTAAAACTTGATCTGTATTATTTTTTAGATTCCGCATATAAGCGATATCATATACTATTTGTCTTTCTCTGTCTGACTTACTTCACTCAGTATGATAATCTCTAGGTCCATCTGTGTTGCTGCAAATGGCAATATTTCATTCTTTTTTATTGCTGAGTAATACTCCAAAATGGCACTATTTTCTTAATTTCATTTTTGAACGGTCCATTACTACTGTATAGAAGTACAACTGATTTTTGTACATTGCTCTTGTTTCCTGCAAGTTCCTGCAAACAGCTGAACTTGTTTATTAGCTCTAATAGTTTTTTTGGAGGATTAGTTAGGACTTTTTATATACAAGATCATGTCATCTGCAAATAAGGATAGTTTTATTTCTTCTTTTCCAATCTGAATGCTTTTTGTTTTTCTTGCCTAGTTGCCTGGCTAGAATCTCCAGTGAATAAAGTGGTGAGAGTGGATATTCTTGTCTTATTCCTGATCTTATGGGAAGTCTTCAATCTTTTGTCATTAAGTATTATGTTAGAGGTTGGTGTTTCATAGATGCCTTTAACAGGCAGAGGAGTTTCCTTCTATTGCTAACTTGTCGAATATTTTTATCATGAAAGAGTGCTGGATTTTTTCAGTTGCTGTTTCTGCATCTATTGAGATGATTATATGGTTTTTGTCCTTTATTCTATTAGTATGTTCTATTATGTTGATTGATTTTCATATACCTGGAATAAATCCCAACTAATCATGGTGTAAAATCCTCCCCTATGTTGTTAGGTTTGGCTTGATAGGGTTTTGTTGAGAATCTTTGCATTTGTATGCATAAGAGATACTGATCTGTTATTTTCTTTCTTGTGATGTCTAATTTTGGTATCAAGGTAACAATGGCCTTATAGAATGAGTTGAGAAGTGTTCCCTTCTCTATTTTATGAAAGAAATTTGTTATCAACAAAAAAAACCCTGACATTTATATTTACCTCTACATTTGTCTTTATTATTATATATTACAAATATATTTATATGTACCTTTATTATAATAATATATTATCATACATTACCTTTATTATTATATACCTTTACATTATACTGACTTTTATATTTACCTCTATATTTACCTTTACCAGTACTCTTTATCGATATTATTCTTCACTTGGATTTGAATTATTACCTAGTATCTTTTTACTTTTGCTCGAAGGACTTCCTTTAGTATTCCTTGTAGGGCAGATATGCTGGCAATGAATCCTCTCAGTTTTTTAAAATCTGGGATTGTCTAAATTTCTCCATTTTTTTCACTAAAGATTTTTACATTGTACTTGAGAAATGTGTGTAGAGAATACAATTTTTAAAAATTTGTTCATTAGCTTACAAGTATAATATAATCTTGATCATATGGGGAAATTATGTTTAGCTGAGGAAAATATGCTCCAATTCTGAGAAGTACTATACAGTTGACCCTTGAAAAATACAGATTTGAAGCAGGTGCACTTATACACAGATTTTTTCCAATAAATATACTGGAAAAAATTTTGGAGATTTGTGACAATTTGAAAAAAACAGACGAATCACACAGCCTAGAAATATCAAAAAAATTAAGAAAAAGGTATGTCATGAATGCATGAAATATATGTAGATACTAGTCTATCCTGACATAGGCATAAGGTGAGTGACAGTCATATAAAATTAATAATGCGTTAGTTTTCTTACTGTTTTATAACTTTGCTTTCAAAGAATTACATTACCGTACAGTATGCTTTTCTCTCTCTTAATTGGAGAAAGTGCCTAGCAGCCTAACATCACAGGTAAGTGGTTTTTGAAAAAAATGGAACAATGTTCCCAATGTTACATTATGAATATGATGATAATATTGTATGCCATAAAAATTTTATAATGATTCATTCACTGGTGTATAGGCTAGGCTATTGTGAAGCAAACGTATCGACTATATTAGGCTACCATAAAGCAATCATATTGCTGCTCTTCATTATCAGTGCATGGACCATTATATTTGTAAATAAATATGAATTTCTTCTTCACATTATGTTTTCATTTTTGATGTCTAGTGTTAGTAATACATACAACATCTATAGTGTTTTGTATAAGACAATACTGATGTAGATACTGACTGGCAATTCATCTTATAAACAAATCATGTAAACTTACAGTATCGATAAGTACAGTACAGTACTGTTCATGTGTTTTTGCCTCCTTACGATTCTCTTAGTAACATTTTACTTTTTCTAGCCTATTTAATTGTAACAATGTATACAACAGTATACAACAGTATGTATACTGTAACAACAGTATAATAACTATATACAGTCATTATATGACTGTATATAATACAGTCAAATTATATGACTGTATACAATACAGTATAACAAAATATGTGTTAACTGACCAAAAGATCAACAGTAGGCTATTAGTAGTTAGGTTTTTGAGGCGTCAAAAGCTATACACAGATTTCTGACTATGCAGGGGTTGGTGCCTCTAACCCTCGTGCTGTTTAAGGGTCAAGTGTACTTACTTGTTCTAGTTATGTGAATTCCAGGGATGCGGACTTCTAGGAGAATTTACATGGAAGCCAATAGAGGACCTGTGCATATGTTTTCAATTTTCCATAGTCTACCATTATCCATTATATTTTACTGCCATTATATTTTGGGGACAATAGAGTGAAGATGTCCTTATAATTAGTGGCAGCAAATTTTGTAACCTAGGTTTCCATTTTATATGTTTTTTATGAAAAATAACTTGGCAAACAATAAAGTCTTTGGGTTTTACTAGGCTGTAAGGGATAAAACTATCTATATTTTTAACAAATCAACTCACTTAGAGCTTGAGTTAGCATGTTTCATTGGCAGAAACACTATGCTGGAAACAGAGCCCCTATTGAGATGTATATCTAATAACAGAAATTGAGGCAAATTATTTAATATCTTTAAGTCTCAACTTTATTTTTAAAGTTATTTTTATGAAAATATTTTATTGGATAAACTCCAAGCTCCCTTTGAATTCCAATCTCCTTTGATATTTAAATTGAGATATAATTGACATATAACATTATATTAGTTTCAGATGTACAATATGATTCAATATTTGTATATATTGCAAAATGCTCACCACAAGTCTAGTTAGCAACCGTTACCAGAGTTACAAATTGTTTTTCTTGTGATGAGAACTTTTTATATCTACTCTCTTAACAACTACTGTTAACTAGTCACCATGATGTACATTACATCCCCAGGACTTATTTATTTTATAACTAAGTTTGTACCTTTTGACTACCTTTATCCATTTTGCCCAGCCCCTATCCCCTGCCTCTGACAACCACCAACCTGTTCTTTGTACCTATGAGTTTAATTTTTTTTTTTTAGATTCCACATTTAAGTGAGATCATATGGTATTTGTCTTTCTCTGTCTGACTTATTTCACTTGACATAATGTCCTCAAGGTCCATCCACATTTTTGTAAATGGCAAGATTTCCTTCTTTTTATGGTTGAATAGTATTCCAGTGGTGTGTGTGTGTATCATATTTTCTTTATCCATTCATCATTAGTGGTCATAGGTTGCTTCCATTTCTTGGCTATTGTAAATAATGCTACAGTGAACACTGGGGTGCATGTATCTTTTCAAGTTAGTGTTTTCATTTCCTTCAGATAAATACCCAGAATCGGAATTGCTGGATCATATCGTAGTTCTATTTTTAATTATTTGAGGAACCCCCATACTGTTTTCCAGAGAGGCTAAACCAATTTATATCCCTACCAACAGTGCACAAGGGTTCACTTTTCTCCACATCCTCACCAATACTTGTTATTTCTTGTCCCTTTGATAACAGCTATTCTAAAATGTGCAGTTTTGATTTGCATTTCCCTGATGATTAATGATGCTGAGCATCTTTTCATGCACCTGTTGGTCATCTGTATGTCTTCTTGAGGAAAATGCCTATTCAGTTCCTTTGCCCATTTTCCAATCTGATTTTTTTTTTTTTTTTTTTTGCTATTGAGTTGTACAAGTATATACTTTGGATATTAACTCCTCATATGACTTGCAAATGTTTTCTCTCGTCAGTAGGTTGGCTTTTCATTTTGTTGATGTTCCCTTTGCTGTGCAGAATCTTTTTAGTTTGATGTAGTCTCCTTCATTTTTAGACAATTACTTTTCTGGACACAGAATTCTTGGTTGAGAGTCCTTTTCTTTCAGCATTTTGACTATGTCTATCACTCCATGCCTTTGGAGTCCAAGGTTTCTGTTGAGAAACCAGTTTTTACTGAGGATCCCTTGTATGTGTTGAGTTGCTTCTCTGTTGGTGCTTTCAAGATTTTCTTTTTGTCTTTGTCTTTTCTACAGTTTGATTATGACATGTCTAGGTATGGATCTCTTTGAGTTTATTCTACTTGGAGTTCACTGAGTTCCAACAATGTGCAGATTCATATTTCACCCATCATTTCTTCAAATATTCTTTTCCCCCGTTTTCTCTTTCCTCTCCTTCTGGGACTCTCATTAGCTGTGACACTTGATGGTATCTCACAGGTCTCTAAGGCTCTGTTCATTTTTCTTCATTCTTTTTTTCTTTCTGTTCCTCAGTCTGGATAATCTGAACTGACCTATCTTCTGCCAGCTCAAATCTAGTGTTGAGCCCCTCTAGTGAATTGAGTTCTTGTATTTTTTAACTCCAAAATTTCTATTTGATTCTTTTATTATAATTTTTCTCTTTATAGATATTTTCCATTTGGTGAGACACCATTCTCATAGTTTGTTTTATTTCTTTAGAAATGGTTTCCTTTAGATTTTTGAACATATTTAAAGTAGATGATTTAAAGTCTTTGTCTATTATGTCCAACATTTGATCATCTTAAGGGACAGTTTCTTTTTACTGTTCTATTTTTTTTTAATTCTTCTGTGTGTGGACCATACTTTCTTGTTTCTTTGCACATCTCATAATTTGTCTGTCAAATACTCAACACTTTAAATAATATAATGTGGCAACTCTGAAAATGAGATTCTTTCCCCTCTCCAAGGTTTGTTGTTGTCACTGTTTGTTTAGTCATTTTTCTGAACCAATTCGGTAAAATCTGTATTCTTTGTTTGTGTGGTACTGAAATCCCTGTTTTGTTAGCTTAGTTGTCCGTGAACAATTGGTTGGTCAAAGATTTTCTTAGATGTCTTGAACAAATTAAGCCCCCAGTCTTTGCTGAGGTGGTCTAAGTACATGCTGGAGCATGCCATCAGTACTCGGGCAAGCAGTTTAAAACTCTACTTTAGCCTTCACTTCCTGTTGCACAGAGTTTCAAGACCAGCCAAAGGTGAGAGCTCAGGCCTTCTTAGGCCTTCTCTGGTTGCATTCATTTCCTATCACTACTATAACAAATTTACCAAAGATTTGTTTACCACAAACTTAACAACACAAATTTATTCTCTTACAATTCTGGAGGTCAAGTCTAAAATTAAGGTGTTGGCAGGACTGTGTTCTTTCTGGAGATTCAGAGGAGAATCTATTACTTCCTTACCTTTTTTTCAGCTTTTAGAGGCCACTTTTATTCCTTGGCTCATGGCCCCTTCCTCACATAACTTCACCCTCTTGCTTCCACTGTTACCTCTCCTACTGGTTCTGATCCTCCTGCTTCCCTCTTACAAGGACCTTTGTGAATATATCGGCCCACCCAGATAAACTCCCCATCTAAAGATCCTCAATTTAATCATATCTGCAAAGTTCCTTTAATCATGTAAGGTCACATATTCACAGGTGCTGGGGATTAGGATGTGACTATCCTTGAGGGGGGAGGGGGATTCTGCACTCTAACCACACACACACAGCCCTATTCATGTGTGTGATCTTCTAGAGGAAATCAATTTTGAGTAATAATTTAAAGTCAGAAAAGTAATGTGCTTATTACTGAAGGACCACTCCAGGCAGCCAAATGCCATAAAATACAAGTCATCACAGGAAGGTCATTAGAAACAAATCAAACAGAAGACACAGTTCTATCTTGGTACAAAACCAGAACGTACACTAGGTGATACTGCTAGAGATACTTCAAAAAAGTTATAATTCAGCTGCTGGAAAGATCAAGAGGGAAAGGGCATCTGAGAGGACAATCAAGAGATTCATCGTCTTCGGCCTTGAAAGGCAATGGCTGAGGAGAATTATGGACAAATAATATACAAGTATTAAAGTACATAGATAGGGTACATTATTTCTTTCCAAAATGAATGAGAAATTTATGGGATTCCACACTCTATGGAGGTTGTAAAATAAAACACAATATAAAATAGTTCTAAAACTTCAAAGATAATTTTTCCAAAATAATTTAAGGAAACAGTTACGGACTGAATTATCACCCCCCAAATTCACGGTTGAAGTCCTAGATTTGGAGGAAGTAATTAAGGTTAAATGGGATCATAAGGATAGAGTCCTAATCCATTAGGACTGGTGTCCTTATAAAAACAGGAAGAGGGCTTCCCTGGTGGCGTAGTGGTTGAGAGTCTGCCTGCCGATGCAGGGGACGCGGGTTCGTGCCCCAGTCCGGGAGGATCCCACATGCCGCGGAGTGACTGGGCCTGTGAGCCATGGCCACTGAGCCTGCGCGTCTGAAGCCTGTGCTCCACACGGGAGAGGCCACAACAGTGAGGGGCCCGCGTACCACAAAAAAAAAAAAAAAAAAAAAAAGAGGAAGAGACACCAGAAAACTCTCTCTCTCTGCATATGCACATGTGAGGACACAGCACGATGGTGACTGTCTACAAGCCAGAAACTAACCCTGACAGCACCTTGATCTTGGACTTCCCAGCCTGCAAAATGGTAAAAAAGTAAACTTCTGTCATTTAAGCCATTCAGTCTGCGGTATTTTGTTATGGAAGCCCTAGCAGGCTACTATAGGAACTTTAGATATTTTGGCAGACATCTCTAATATCATGAGGAAAATTATCTCTTCTCAGGAAAACATTAGTTGGTTTCACCGTTAGAGTCAATAGGAATACTCATTCATGAAATCCTATGACAAATATCCAAGTTCAGTGCTAGGATGTAGAATTTGAGTGTATAGTGTGTATGTGTGTGTGTCTGTGTGTATGTGTATGTGGTATGTTGGGGGGAATACACAGAGGGATAACACATAGTTAAACTCCTCAAAAAGCACAGTATGGTACAGTAGAGATTCTAATTGTTTTTTTTTTTAAACCCAAACACCCTTGAGAAATTCTACCTCACTACTGCTGTGACTGTCAGTCATGAGGCTCTGCCTTCCCTAAACTGGTGAGAGGGTATAAAGCAGGGTGTCTCAACCTCAGCACTACTGATATTTTTGACCAGGTAATTTTTTGTTTTGGGGGAGCTGTCCTTTGGCCTGTACCCACTAGATGCTAGGAGCACACACAAACACCCCACAGTCCCCCTGCAGCTGTGACAACCAAAACTGTCTCTAGACATTGCTGAATGTGAGAAACCGATGTCACAGTTGAAACAGCTCCACAGGTGATTCTGGTCCAACACCAAGGAAGGCAAACCTCTGAGAATCACTGTAGTCGGCAAGAGTGTGCATCAATAACAGTATTAGCCAACTTGTGAGAAATGCAAACCAGGAGGTTAAAATGGTTATAAGAATTTGGAGAACAAATCATTTTCAACTAAAGTAAGCCAGAGAGAGCCACCAAGAGGACTAAAACACTAGGGCCATACATTTTAAAAAAGATTTTAAAAGTATTTTAAATATATCTGAAAAAATTATATATCTATTATGTATTTTTCTGTATTTTATATTTTTTTCCTGAGACATTTGGGCCAGAGTTAGAATAATAAAAAGAAATACAGAGGATGTGTGAGAAAATTTGTCTGAGGTGGAATTTCTTGAATTTCTTGAAACAGGTAAAGACACTGTATTTCCTTAGAGGAAGAAAATGATAGAAGCTGTCCTCAGCTCATAACAGCCTTCTTTCAGGTTTGGACTAATCCACAAATATTTAATGAGCATCTACTATGTTCCTGGACTAAAGAGGCACAGCTTTTGGTACTGGGAATACAATAGTGAATAAACTTCCAAAAGTTTCTTCCCTCATAGAGGGCAGGGTTTACATTCCCAGGCAGGGTGGAGAAAAATTTAAGAGTAAGCATAAAATATGTAATATATTATATGGTAATAAGTGCTATGGAGAAAAACAAAACCAGAAAAGACAACAGGGTGTGCTGGGTAGGGGGACTCAGTAAGGGGAGGTCAAGGAAAGAATCACTGAGCTGATGGCATTTGAACAAAGATATCTGAAGGCGGTGATGGTGTTGGCCATGAGACCATGAGGAAAGAGATTCCAAGCAGAGGGAACAGCAACTGCAAAAATCCTGAGAGAGGAGTGTGCTCCACCTGTCTGAAGGACCACCAGGAAGCCAGTATGGCTGCAGCCGACTCAGAGCAGGGGACTGGGGATGAGGTGACAGGGAGGTGGTAGGGGCAGCTCAGAGGCCCTGTGGACCACGGTAAAAACGTTTGTTTTTACTCTGAGGGATCTGAGCAGACAAGTGTCATTACTGGACTCAATCACCTGACTGTTGATAAAACTTGAGGAAGGCAAGAGTGGAAGAATAGAAACCAACTAGGAAAGTATTTCTGCTGGGGGAGAAATGATGGTGTGGACCACCATGTGAGGTGGTGAGAAGAGTGGGATTCTGGACTTATTCCGAAGTATAACAGACAGGAACTGCCCATGCTCTGGGGTGTGGGCTGTGAGAGAAGGAGAGGTGCTCTTTGACCTGAGCAACTGGATCCAACAATTCTCCTTGGGGGATCCTCTGGTCCTCACTGCAGAGAAACGGGTCCTGAGAAGATCTCTGGAAACACATCAGCCTCAGACCATCCCATGTTTGACTCCTCCTTGTGTTCCCAGCGCTGATACAATAATACAGCAGCCACCAGTCACTGGGCACCGAATCTCTCTCCAACCAAGCATTGTACCAGGGGCTTCCCAGACAATGTGCACGGCTCGAGAAGCTGCATATTATCAGTCCCAACGTTTAGATTAGAAACTGAGTCACCGAGAGGTTAAATATGTTCCTATCACACGCTAGGAAGAGGCAGAGCCAGCGTTTCCACCCAGATCTTCCTCCACTCCAAAACCTCAAGAGAGGCGGCTCCGTAAAAGCAGTTAAACGCACAAGCGAACAAAGCGAAACGCTGGCGTGCGCCAGGCCCCGAGCAAAGGGAGGCTAACACCGCGCCTCCCGCCTCCCGGGGCCGCGCTGCACAGCACACCTGTTCAGCCTGGGGCCCCGTCCAGCCTCTGGCGCCTGCAGCCTCCCGGCCCACGTCTGCCTCCTCCATTTACCTGTTGCGGCACAGGCGTTGCTCCCACGCGGGTCCCGGTGGCCGCGCCCGCCCCGGCCACAGCCCCCGCTACAGCTGTGGCCGCCGCCGCCACCACGACCGTCGTCAGGGCGGCCATCTTTCCGCGCCGAGCCGCTCGGTGCGCTGCGGCCCCCCAGGCCTGGGGTGGAGGGGTTCGGGCGTGGGGAGATTCTGGCTCTGCTGGGGCGGGAGGGATCCCCCGGCAGGGAGAACGCTGCCGAGATGTGGGGCGGGGCCGGAGCGCAGGGCGGGGCGGGAGTGCGGGGCGGAGGTGGGCCGCGGTGCAAGGCGGGGCGGGGTCGGGATCAGGGCGGGGCCCGAGCGCGGGCCGGAGCGCGGGCCGGTGGCGGGCTCGGCTTCGCTGTGCTCTGCGGCGCAGTTTTATTACAGTGCACGTTATCTACTCTTTATTTGGCAAAAAGTCTTTCTCCCCGGCCCCTGTCCCCTAACCACCGGGAAAATTCATTGTTTTTCACTGTCCTACTTAAATTTATTCGTGTTATATATAGATATATGATATACATAGATATCTATATATCCATAGAGAGAGATACATTTCATAATAGAACTTCTTTCTAGGTTTCTACTAAGTTCTGGTGAAACTGAGTCTAAATTAAAAAACATTACTGATGAGCCTGAACAATATATTTCACATTTTCAAACAAAACACAGCACGCCCTACACTATCAGATATCAGACGCAGGGATGTCACACTCCTAGGACTTGGCCATTTAGAAGAGAGACTCCAAAGATACAGTGTTGGGAAGGTGGGGAAAAGCCAGAGATGACTCCTGCAGTCAAGGCATTGGCAACCAGTGGCAATTCAGCTGATTTGTGGATGCATTGCGTTTTCCTCCTTTAAAGGAACGTATTCATCCATTCATCGATTCATTAATTCAATCAATATCCAGCTGCTACTATATGCCAGACCTTGAGAATTAACTGTTGAATTAGACACACACACGAAGTTCCTTCTCTCCAAACTTCTATCAGGGAATTCAAACAAGTAAACAAACAGGGTGTTTATCGAGCACTTACTTTGTGCCAGTACTGTTCTAAACAATCTAGTGAAGTAGGTACTATTATCATTTTCATTTCACGGATAATGTTAAGTAACACAAGACCATATACAAGTAGGAACTGGGATATAAGCCTAACTGGTCTAACTCCAGAGACCATCCTGGTAGAGATGTTAAAACAGGCAGATGGAGCCCAGGAAAGAGACTAGAGTTAAATATATGAATTTGGTCTTCATCTCCAAGTAGAAAACATCTTAAAAAGTGAATGAGATTACTCAGGGAGAGTATAAATTGAAGTCTGGGAACTGAGGCCTAGAGCCCTCCAACACAGATGACACAGACAGGAGGAGTTGACAGGAGAGGTCTGTGAGAAGGGAGGAAAGCCGGAATCCTATGGAAGAAAGTGTTTCAAGAATGATCAACTGTGTGGTCTGCTGCCCAAAGGTTGAGTGACATAAACAGACAGCTGATGGTTGGATTTGACAATGAGGAGGCCACTGGCCACCCTGACAAGAGCACTGTCAGTGGGGTGGTGAGCCTGGCTGAGACAGCTGAGGAGATGATGAAGGTGAGGGGTGGAAATAATGTCTTTAGACAACTATTTTGATGATTCTGTGATGCAGGTGATCAGTGAAATGAGGTGGTAGCTTGAAGATGTGTGATCAAAGAAGATACATGTGGTGTGTGTGTGTGTGTACGTTTCAAGCTGGGGACTAGTGGAGGGCATCTGTACCTTGGAGTCTAGGTCACAGATGGAAAGTTTGATGTCTGAGAGGGGCACCTGCTCTTCCTTACTGGAGGGTTGCAGCACAAGGTGGTTGGTAGATTTGGAGACAAAAGATGGGCTGCTCTCCTTTCCCCATGCACTAGAAGGAAGAGGGAAGCTTCCGGGTATTGAGAAGGTAAGACCTCTTTAATTTATGTACTTACCTTTTACCCAAAATGAGGTGTGTTGTCACAGCACTGTCTGAGTTCCTGTAACTGTTAGTCTAGAATAATCTGGTAGCCTCAAGGGAAAACAGTCAACCAATTACTTGAATTGAGTGGTCTCTGCCAGGGACAACACTGGATTGGATACTATAAGGGAATATATTAATAGTAACAACACGCAAGATGGCCACTTTAAGATTTTTACTGTTTTATTAGGATGAAAAATTCCAAAAAATGATTAAGAATCTCATAAACAGAAAACCAGAGCAGGCCTTTGCAACATGAAGATTAGGCAGCTGCCTGGGCCCTCACTTTGGGGCCCTTTCAGTGGCCAGAGCTACAGAATATATTCTCATTGTATAGTTTCATTTCTTACATTTTGTACCAATTCTAACATTACATCAGAGGTTTGTCATTCCTTAATTTCTTTTATATTTGTATTTCTTTTCTCTTAAACACTAAAAATCTTGGTTCCTTAGAATATCAACATATTTACTTATTTGCTTTTTCTTGCAACAATTATGTAGTTTCAAATTACAATTCTGAAATTACCACTAACAGTAAACCTACTGAAAGAAGTTTAAGATCATTTTGTAGTTCTTTTTGCCCTTAGAATATATCCCGCACAGGATATTCAGTCAGAGTGTTGTGTTCAAGAGTTTACTGAAATTTCTCTTTTCTGGGTGGTAATAGAATCTATTTTTAGGTAGTCAGATTCTTTTGATTGTTTTTGTCTTCACTTTTAGTGTTTCCTCTATTTTTTTTCTTTATGGTATCCTTTTTAAAAACTATGTAAAACATATGTAATGTATGTAAAGTCAAAATGATATGACATATTTAAGGAAATCTTGCCCCCAAACACACCCTCTCCATGGCCTTGTCAACTGATCCTCTATATGTGACCATTTTTTATTAATTTCTGGCTTGCTCTTTTACATTTCTTTTTGCAAAAATGAGTATATATATATATGTGTTCTTATTTTTCCTTTTCTCTTACAAAAACATGTTGCATATTGTATTATTTTGCTAGTGCTGCCATAACAAAGTATCACAAACTGGGTGGTTTAAAACAATAGAAATGTATTCTCTCACAGTTCAGGAGGCCAGAAGTCCAAAATCAAGGTGGCAGCACAGTTGGTTCCTGAGTTCCTTCCTCTCCTGAGAGTGAGTTATCTGTTCCATGCCTCTCTCCCAGCACCTGTGGTCACTAGCACCCTGTAGTATTCCTTGGCTGATGGAAGCATTACTCTAGTCATTGCCTGTATGGTTGGATGGCCTTCTCTCCTATGTGTCTGTGTCTCTGTGTCGAAATTTCCCTCTTCTTATGAGGACACCTGTCATTGGATTAGGGCTCTCCCTAATCCCGTATGACCTTATCTTTACTTTATTACATCTGTAAAGACCCTGTTTCCACATAAGGTCACATTCACAGGTACTGGGCATTAGGACTTCAGCATATCTCTTTAGAGGACACAATTCAACTCATAACACACATATAATACTCTACACCTTACATTTTTCACTTAACAATATATCTTACAACTCGCTTGATGTAAGTTCACAGAAATCCTCCTCATTTTTTTAATGGATGCATAATACTCTGTTTTACTCAACCAGGCATCTATTGACAGATGTTTGGGTTATTTCCAATCTTTTGCTGTGACAAGTGTTGGGGAAGAAAAAATATTCCTCTACCTTTCTAGGTTCTTCTGAGAGTCTAATAATTAAATTGACATGACACAGATTAACAGGAGACAAATTTTAATTTCATACATATGGGAGTTCACAGAAACAGGAGACTCAAAGAAATGACCAAAGCAGGCAGCTTTTATACTTTTTAGACAAAGAAACAATTAATTTGTGAAGAACTGACAAAGACACTTAGGCTTGGGTATTAATTAGTGAAGAAACTAAGCAGAATTAGTTTACATAGCCTTTTCCACCCTGAATTTTCTATCCCTGGAGGTAAAAATGTCCCTAAGTCTTGGTGCTCAGAGGTTGCCTTTCAGATGGGAAATTCATTTCCTGCTTTCAGGCAGAAAGAGGGCAGGGTCAGGGAGTCCATCTTGCACTGGCTGTTTCTCAAGTAACTTGAACTCAAAGCAATCAATATGCCAAAGTAGCGTATTTTGGGGTGGCCTGCCCTGAACCCCATCACAAGTAATGATAAGTATTTCATATTTGGGGAAGTGTATCTTCAGTGGAATTGCTGAGTCAAGTGATAAATGCAAAGGAAATGTAGTTAGATATTGTTAAATTCCTTTCCATAGAAGTTGTACCATTTTGTACTCCAACTAGCAATGCCTGAGGGTGCCTGTTTCCTTATTATTTGCCATCACAGTATTTCTTCAAGTTTTTGTATTTTGGGCAATCTGAATAGGTGAAAAATGGTACTCTCAGTAATTTTAATATACCTTTCTCTTGTTATGAATGAAGCCTTTTTTCGTAAGTTAAAGAATGTCAGTTTTTTCTTTAAACTGTTCACATCTTTCCCCAATGGTATTTAGTCTTCCTCTTCCCAGTTTCTTTTTTTTTTAATAGATCTTTATTGGAGTATAATTGCTTCACAATATTGTGCTAGTTTCTGTTGCACAACAAAGTGAATCAGCCATATGCATACATATATCCCCATACCCCCTCCCTCTTGAGCCTCCCTCCCATCCTCCCTATCCCACCCCTCTAGGTCATCTCAAAGCACTGAGCTGATCTCCCTGTGCTATGCTGCTGCTTCCCACCAGCCAACTATTTTACATTCTGTAGTGTATATATGTCGATGCTACTCTCACTTTGCCCTCCCATCCCATGTCCTCAAGTCCATTTTCTATGTCTACCTCTTTATTCCTGCCCTGCAACTAGGTTCATCAGTGCCATTTTTTGGGTTTTGTTTGTTTGTTTGTTTGTTTGTTTTTAACATCTTTATTGGGGTATAATTGCTTTACAATGGTGTGTTAGTCTCTGCTTTATAACAAAGTGAATCAGTCATACATAAACATATGTTCCCATATGTCTTCCCTCTTGCGTCTCCCTCCCTCCCACCCTCCCCATCCCACATTTTTTGTTTTTTAGATTCCATATATATGCATTAGCATATGGTATTTGCTTTTCTCTTTCTGACTTACTTCACTCTGTATGACAGACTCTAGGTCCATCCACCTCACTACAAATAATTCAATTTTGTTTCTGTTTATGGCTGAGTAACATTCCACTGTATATATGTGCCACATCTTCTTTATCCATTCATCTGTCAATGGACATTTAGGTTGATTCCCTGTCCTGGCTATTGTAAATAGTGCTGCAATGAACATTGGGGTACATGTCTCTTTTTGCATTATGGTTTTCTCAGGGTATATGCCCAGTAGTGCGATTGCTGGGTCATATGGTAGTTCTATTTTTAGTTTTTTAAGGAACCTCCATACTTTTTCCATAGTGGTTGTATCAATTTACATTCCCACCAACAGTGCAGGAGGGTTCCCTTTTCACCACACCCTTTCCAGCATTTATTGTTTCTAGATTTTTTCATAATGGCCATTCTGACTGGCGTGAGGTGATACCTCATTGTAGTTTTTATTTGCATTTCTCTAATAATTAGTGATGTTGAGCATCTTTTCATGTGCCTCTTGGCCATCTGTATGTCTTCCTTGGTGAAATGTCTATTTAGGACTTCTGCCCATTTTTTAACTGGATTGTTTGTTTTTCTGATATTGAGCTCCATGAGCTGTTTGTATATTTTGGAGATTAATCCTTTGTCTGTTTCATTTGCAAATATTTTCTCCCATTCTGAGGGTTGTCTTTTTGTCTTGTTTTTGGTTTCCTTTGCTGTGCAAAAGCTTTTAAGTTTAATTAAGTCCCATTTGTTTATTTTTGTTTTTATTTCCATTACTCTAGGAGGTGGGTCAAAAAAGATCTTGCTGTAGTTTATGTCAAAAAGTGTTTTTCCTATGTTTTCCTCTAAGAGTTTTATAATGTCTGGTCTTACATTTAAGTCTTTAAGCCATTTGGAGTTTATATTTGTGTATGGTCTTCCCAGTTTTTAAGAGCTCTTTATCAATTAGGTGATTGTTATAGAATTTTTTCATATAAATTGAAAATATTTTCTTCTAGGTTTTTAATTTGTTTAGTGCCTTTTTCTTTTTTTTTTTTTTTGCTTTGAAAAAGTTCTTTCTATTTTTATGTAGTCAAGTTTGTCAATGTTTTAGCATTTTCTTTGATGCTTTTGGATTTGTAATCATAGTTGGAAAGGCTTTTCTCACTCCCAGTTTATAAAGAAATGAATCCTTGTGTTCTTGTACAGTTTTACTTTTTACATTTAGATATCTGGATAATTTGGATTTCATTCTGATATCCAGGATGAGATATGGATTCAATTTTACTTTTTCCCAAAAGGCTATCTAGTTATGCCAAAAATATTTATTTAAAACAGTATATTTCCCCAGTGATTGAGGTGTCACTTAACTTTTCACATATAATTGTTCTATTTTGAATTTTTTGCCTATTCTATCGTTCTGTATATCTAGTTATGTAGCAGTGAACATGCTTTTCTTATTTATAGGGAAATTATACAGTGTTTTAATATCTTACAGGGCTAGTTCCTCTCATTGTTCTTATTTTTGGGTTTCCCTTCCTTTTCCTGCTTACTCATTTCCCAAAAGAACTTTAGACTCAACAGTCTACTTTAAGAGAAAAATCTCAATATTTTTAATGGAATCACATTAAATTTCTTTATTAACTTGGGAAGAATTAACATAAGTATGATGTAGAGTTGCCCTACCCATAAACAAGGGATGCCTTTACATTTGTTCCATTCTACTTCTGCATCTTTGAAGAGTAAACATTTTAAGCTTATTCCTAAGTTTAAAAAAAATATTCTCTTGCAACTACAAGTGATTTCTGCTCCCTTGACATCATCTAGCTAGTTATTCTTCGGATATATGAAACTATTGATTTTTCTTTATTAGTTTTTTATGCTGCTACTTTAATCAATTCTCTTAATTTTGGTTTTATTTTTAGAATGATTATCTTAGGGTTTCCTTTTATTCTATTACATTATCTGCAAACAGAGATCATGTTATCGCTTTCTTTCCAATTCTCACACTTCTTCCATACAGGAAGATAGAAGAAGGCTGTCAAACCTAAATGTCCATCAACAGAGGAATGGATAACGAAGATGTGGTACACATATACAACAGAATATTACTCAGCCATAAAAAGGATTGAAATTGGGTCATTTGTAGAGATGTGGATGGACCCAGAGACTGTCATACAGAGTGAAGTAAGTCAGAAAGAGAAAAACAAATATCGTATATTAACGCATATCTGTGGAATCTAGAAAAATGGTGTAGATGATCTTATTTGCAAAGCAGAAATAGAGACACAGACGTAGAGAACAAATGTATTCATACCAAGGGGGAAGAGGGGTGGGAGGAATTGGAAGATTGAGATTGATATATATACACTATTGATACTATGTATAAAATAGATAACTAATAAGAACCTACTGTATAGCACGGGGAACTCTACTCAGTGCTCTGTGGTGACCTAAATGGGAAGGAAAGCCAAAAAAGAGGGGATATATATATATACGTATAGCTGATTCACTTTGCTGTACAGTAGAAACTAACACAACGTTGTAAAGCAACTATACTCCAATAAAAATTAACTTAAAAAGAAAGGCTTTCAATTTGGGTTCCCCTGAAGTCAGATCATGAAACTAGGACTTAGAAGAGGCAAATATTTTGTTTTAATAATTATGTAGAGATCACTATTGCAAACTGAACAATGGTGGAGCAGTTATGATCCATCCCAAAGCTACATAATAATATGCTGAAAATGTGTGGAATTGCTCCAGACAGTTAGGCAAAATCAAATAGACTCTTATGCCTGGGCACCAGATTTATTCTTTTATATAGGCTTAATTATTAACAAAATATTTGTATTACTGTCTTAAATACACTAACAAATGGATAATTTTATGGTGAACTATAGAATTCACCAGTATAAACTGACAGGTCTGGAATAAGGTTGCTTCATATTGACTTCTGAAATCAGAATAAAAGCTAATCAATAAGGGAACCCTCTTGCACTGTTGGTGGGAATGTAAATTGATACAGCCACTATGGAGAACAGTATGGAGGTTCCTTAAAAAACCAAAAATAGAACTACCATATGACCCAGCAATCCCACTACCGGGCATATACCCTGAGAAAACCATAATTCAAAAAGAGTCATGTACCCCAATGTTCATTGCAGCTCTATTTGCAACAGCCAGGACATGGAAACAACCTAAGTGTCCATCGACAGATGAACGGATAAAGAAGATGTGGCATATATATACAATGCAATATTACTCAGCCATAAAAAGAAACGAAACTGAGTTATTTGTAATGAGGTAGATGGACCTAAAGTCTGTCATACAGAGTGAAGTAAGTCAGAAAAAGAAAAGCAAATACTGTATGCTAACACATATATATGGAATCTAAAAAAAAAATGGTTATGAAGAACCTAGGGGCGGGATGGGAATAAAGATGCAGACCTACTAGAGAATGGACTTGAGGACATGGACGGGGGGAAGGGTAAGCTGGGACAAAGTGAGAGAGTGGCATGGACATATATACACTACCAACTATAAAATCAATAGCTAGTGGGAAGCAGCCGCATAGCACGAGGAGATCAGCTTGGTACTTTGTGACCACCTAGAAGGGTGTGATAGGGAGGGTGGGATAGGGAGGGTGGGAGGGAGGGAGATGCAAGAGGGAAGAGATATGGGGATATATGTATATGTATAGCTGATTCACTTTGTTATAAAGCAGAAACTAACACACCATTGTAAAGCAATTATACTCCAATAAAGATGTTAAAAAAAAAAAAGGATACCTCTTGATATCCCTAATGGAAAAAAAAAAAAAGCTAATCAATATTACTTATGTAAGGGGTGATAACTTCCTCCACAATTTTTATTCTCAAATAAAAACAATTGAACTCCTTCCACTGACCTTTAAATGACTATCCCCATACAAAATGTTCAATTGTTTAAACTTAACTATATTTATAGAAACTGAAAAGAGAAAGTCGTGTAAAGACTTCCCAGTCTTTCAGCTGTTTTTTTATAGTTCCTCGATAATATCAGAGTTCCCTAATCAGATACTCTCCAACAGATTGTCAGTTCCCTGATGGGGCAAAAATATTTATTGTTGAACAATAACAACAACAACAGCCAAAGCAACAACAGTGAATCTTTACACCAAATGTAGCTGTTAAGACAATTTAAAGGTAGGTCTAGATAAAAGGAAAAAATGTGAATATTTACTTTAAAAATAATAATCCTTACTTTTGATGGCCTATCATGTGCCAAACACTCTTAACAACACACACAGCTACTCTTTGCTGTAAATAAATAAAGTTTGAGAATCTTAGTCAATAAACTTTCTAAGATAATACAGCTAGAATATGGCAGAGCCAAGCATCAAGCCTGGATCTGACTTAATAGTTAAAACTTATTTTCCTAAAGCAAAAAAAAACTCCAAGTCTATTTTTCTTCTTTTGAAAAATAATTTTTTTCCTGGAGGCCAGTAGAAAATAAAGAAGATAATCACTTGTGTTTGAATGGATGTTGATTATTCTTTTGCAGGTAGTCCCAGGTTTACATCCTTCAGATCAGACTCAGGGAAATGAAAAATGTTCAGTATGGTTGACAGTTTTATGACTATACCATTTAGTCCCAATAGAGCACTTTTCCCTGAAAATTCAAACCCATTTGATGAACATGAACCTATCGTTAAAAAATTAATTTCAGAAGTTATCACAGGGTCATTCTTCTACAGTTAGATAGAAAATTAAACTCATATATCATCTATGTATTCCCTTGGATTTATGGGAAAATTTTCAGGAACTCCTAGCTCACAGGAACAAAATAACTTTTCAATTAAGTATTTATACTCTTGCTTGAGAATTTTAAATCAAAAACATATATCTGTATATAAATGTGGAAGTTAAGGAATTGTACATCATGAAAATGATAAAGAAAATATTACTGAATGGTTGGGACTTCTGTAATGTTTCAGATTTTTTACAATTATCATGTATTAATTTGAGCAGCTGTACCGGCTGCCTCCAGGCTTCCTTTTATGTGAGAAAAAGAACTATTTTTAAAACCAGTGCTTTTTGAATTTTTGTTACACATAGACTGAGATAAACTTAACATTTTAACACTAGCTGGTGCTTATAACACCAGTAAATGTCTAGTGATGGGCATAATCTGGAGCACAGAGACACTGTATGGCTTGCTCACGTTGGAAGGAAAATCAACAAGCGTTAGGCCATTATCAGGGAAAGACTGTAGACACCAAACCAGGTTTCCAAGGACAGAGAAATACAAGGAAGTGCCATTCTGACTTGGGCATGGAAGTAGGCAGCACTGAAAGACTGCTCAGAGGGTGTTACACAACTGTCTGCAGGAAGTACTTGGTGGAAACCTCAGTGGAATCAAAAGAGAAAGAAAGAAAGAAAAAAGGAAAGGTTTTGGTTTTGTACAAATATGTAAAGCCAAGCGTGCGCCTGACTTGGCTATTGGTCAGTGTAAATGAATAAGACATTATGACTAGTTCTTGCAGATTTCTTTTCCCTGCCTATCAATATTTCTGCAAGGACTAGTTCTTAGCTGGGGAGGCAGGGATGTTCACTTTCTTGGCAGAGCTTGGGACTGTAGCTGTCAGACACCCATATCAGAATTGCTCTCCTTCTTTAAGGCTGCCAAGCCACAGGGAGACTACCTGGAGAAGGTCACAGACAAGGGGCTTTCAATAAAGAGTAGACTAGATGACAGATTTATAAGGTAATTCTACTTGACATATCCTGAACTCTATTCACTGAAAACAGGGACTATATTTTATAACACTCATGAAATATTCACAAAGATGACCATATATTTAGGCCACAAAAACCTCAGTAAATGTCAAAAAGCAGAAATAATGCAGATATAATTCTCTGGTCATGAAAGAAATCAACTGAGAAGACAGAAAGACCCTATCACATAAAATTTTTAAAATCCTGAGTCAAAGAGGATATCAAAACTAAAATTGCAATTTAATTAGAAAACATTGGTAACATTACAAACCAATATCCAAGTATTGGTTTATTGGCTAAAGCCATCCTCAGCAGAAAATCAGCAGTTTCAGTAGTTACCTTAATAAATAAGAAAGAATAAAAATAAATGAACTAACCACCTAGCTGAAGAAGATAGGGGAAAAAATAATCAATAATCAAAAATGGAAAAAAGGAGAAATGAATTAATGTGAAAGAAAAAAATAATAAAATAAAAACCAGAGGAATGATAATCCTAATGAATAAATTTAACCAGTTAAGACAGATTAACCACTAGCTAACCTGATCAAGAATTAAAATTAAGAAAGCACAAATATACATAATAAAAATACAAAGAAAAGAATCACAGGAGACTATTTTTTTCGATTATCTGCAAATAAATGTGAAGATCCAGATGAAATGAATCATTTTTCTAAGAAAACACCGTCTACTAAAGTTGGCAAATTAAAAATCTAAACATTAAAAACCTAAGAAAAAGGAAAAAATTGTTAAAATGGTAGGCTCCCAAAGAGCTCCAGGCCCTGAGGGCTTCATAGGCTGATTTTAGGAAATTTTACAGAATAAACAGACTCTAATGCTTTTTAAACTGTTCCAGAGCAGAGACAAAAAGAGGAAAACTTCCGAATTCTAATAACAGTAGCATACGTTTGTTACCAAAAACTGACAGCAATAACACGAAAAGCAAGCTACTGACAAAAATCAGTTATGAATATTGATGCAGAAAATGTTTACCAAGTTTCAGCAAACTGAATCCAGCAGCATCTTAGAAGAATTAAAAGAAAACTAGTTCCCCCCACTCCCAGTATCATAAGAATGATTCAGTTTCATTTCCTATGTTAGGAAGTGGTTGGGTACAGTTGGTCAGCTCACTCAGCATCTATTTCAGCCTCTTTTTAGTGTGCCATGTATACTGCAGAGGCTGAAAAGCTCAGAACCCTCATTTCCCAGGCTCCCTTGCAGCTAGGTTCCTCAATGTAAATTATGTTTTACTAATCAGATACACTTGTGTGAAATTCGATTTCAGAACTCATTTAAATAGGGGAAGACATAGTAGCAAGGCACACATTTTGCTGGGACATATTATAGCAGACATAGTAAAACTCTGCAGCTGACAGTTCTAGCATTAGTTTTCTGATTCAGAGGTAACAGATAAGAAGGTGTGTTCTGGCAGCTAAGAATTCTGGTGGCAACTTCTCATTCCCAGATCACATTAAGATGGTGTGTTCCTGGAGCTAACGGTGGGAGCATGACTTTCTACTGTGGCAGAGGGAGCAGGTCTCTTGGTGGGCCAGTTCTACAGTGTGGATTTGGGAGTTATTTCTAGAGAGCTTGAACCTCTAGCTCTCCACTGATTTATAAGCAGTTCACTCCATGTATTAAATCCCTTTCTGTTTTCTGCAAGTGAACTCTGAATGATAAAACAGATTAAAAGAAAGAAAAAATGTACAATTTTCTTCAAATATGCGGGAAAGGCATTTGATAAATTTCAGTATCCATAATTAATTTTTAAAAATCTTCATAAAATAGGAAAGATCCATATTTCTTAAAAGCCAGCATTATGTTTAATGAGGAAACATTAGAAGTATTCCCATTAAAATCAACAGCAATACAATTATGTCTATGGTCACCACTATTATTTAGCATAACTGTAGAGGTTTAACCAATGCAATAAGACAAGAGAAAGATATAAGAGGTATAAACATTGGAAGAGAGGTACATTTATTACTATTTATAGATAATTGTATACCTGGAAACCCCAATAAACTCAATTAAAAATCTGTTGCAAACAGTATGAGGACTTATGAGATGGATGGGTATCAAATTAGTGTGCAAAATTTAATTGCTTTCATCTATACAAACAACCAGTTAGAAAACATCATGGATATGTCAATTACATCTCAAAGTTAAAAAAGAAAACATAATGGAAATAAAGACCAAAATTGCAACAGCAAAAAAGAAAATATCTGAAAATAAACTGAAACATAGTGCTTAACAAAGACAACATTTTAAATTAGTAACTCTTTCAGAGAGGACTTACACAAAAGGATAACTTTCATACCCATGCATGTCTGAAAATGCTTTTATTTTGCTCATACCTGAAGGAGAGCCTGATTCGGTAGTGGACTCTAGATAGAAAGAAATTTTCCCTCAGAATGTTGAAGATATTGTTCTCTTGTCTCTTTTATCCAGTATAGCCACTGAGAAGTCCAATAGCAATCTGATTCTTGTCCATCTGTAGCTAATCTCTTGCTTTAATTTTGAAGCTCTTTAAAAAAGCAAAAACAATAGCAAATCACTTTGCTATTTACTGTCAGAGGTTTGAGCAGAACTCAAAGCGTGCCAAATCCAGCAGAGCACTGGAGTGTTCTCTCCATTACATCTGATACCATAATGCCTACTTAATGCAGAAAATATAATGTCAAAATTGTAAGCAAAATTAATCTTCAACCAATTCAGCTCATATTCTTTAACGATTTCCTCCCAAAGACATTTGAGAACCTCACCTTTCCTAAACTACAGAGAACTGCATTTCAGTTTTTATCCACCAGATGTCACCTGAGAAACAATAAACAACAGTGGGGAGTCTATATTTGATTCTTTGCAAAAGAATAACATTTTCATCTTTTATGCATAAAAATTAGAATGTTCTTGCTAGGATATACCAGCAGTAGGGATATGAAGGCACATACCAGTTAAAACCCAGACAGAAAAGTAAAAACATTTACTCTCATATTCAGATTCTCAAGTATAGTCAACTGACATTCAAGTCTTTTAAATAGATTGAGTTTCCCAAATTTTATACTAAATATAAGAGTTCTTTTTAGTGAAAATTGTCAGAACAGCTTTTAATACTAATTTCTACATGATGTAAACAGTTAAAAAACTCAACTACTCATACTAGAATGTAAGCCAAAAGAATAGATACTACTAACTCTGAAGTTCACAAACTCATTTTTACCAACAGTCTCATTCAGACTTCAATAATCTATTATCCCCTGGTGTGTGTGATGAGACTCCTTAAATGATCTACAAACCCTGTGTGATCTGGCCCTGACCACCGTTCTTGTTTCCCACTCTTTCTCTCCTGGTTCTCCAGCTACCCTGGGCCTCATTCAGATCCCCAAATGTGCCAAGTATCCCTTTGCCTATGTTAGCAGTGCAATCTAGAGTGAACCTCTAACCCTCCCTTTATCTTATTAGTCATGATCCTTCTGCACACGGTTTGAATGTCAGTTCCCAAGGAAGCCTTCTTTGGCCACCTCCACCCCTACCGAAATTTGGATCCCTTCCTTCATTAACAGTTGTCAGCATTTGATTTGATCTAGAGAGTAGCCTCCATGGGGCACCCATATATTTACCATCTAGTCATCAGTAGTGCTTAATATAAATAAATTTATATTTACTTATTTATTTGTAAATAAATAATGTTTAAAATTTATTTAAAGAAAGAATTACTGAATATGGATTACAATGTTTGTACATCTCCCCTATTAGAATGCAAGTTCCATGAGGAATGAGCTTTGTTCTGCTCACTGTTGCATCCTTAGCCCAACACAAGCCCATTGCAGGCATCAATAAACATTTGTTAAATGGATCCATGAATAAATGAGTGAGTAGATATCTTCTACACAAAAAATTAGAACACATTTGGACACATATATGAAATGAGGATTAACTTTAGACAGGGCTGCCAAACACGGGAACAATTAAATGTCTTTTTTAACAGCTATTTTTGTCCACTGGCCAAGTGGTATGTGGATGACAAAAACACTGGTCACCTATGAGGCAAGTTCTAGGTGAAATTACACTTCACTTACTTTTTTTAGTAGAAATTTTGTTTCTTATCACCCTCACTCACTCACTTAGGAACCAAGAAAAAATACAACACTAAATCCTTTCATAGGGTTTTCTTCTTTCCTGGAGAAATGACTGGGATTTGTCAAGTAGAACAGTGCGGTGCAATTATTGACTATCTCTTAGGTGGGTGCAAGGGTGAAACAACTCTTCCACCCAGCCAAGGGCTTAGATGGGGGATTTTTCCAGGCACTGCCACAACATGGCACAGGGATCCTGAATGGAATTATTCAACCAGTTATTCCACATATATTAATCACATATTCAACAGCTATTTTTAAATTGAGTAATCATTATGTGCCAGTTATATTGATTTAAGCCAGGGCTGCAAAGCCAAATGAGACATGGTCCTTGTCCCCAAGAAGCTTACTATCTTTTAGGAAAGACAGGCTTTTAGGGAAGACCAATAGCTGAAGTCCAGCATGGCCCACATAAATGCGATGTACAGGGTACCATAGGAATACACAGCTCAATGTAAATTAGATTTGGGTCGGGGGTCAAGACAGTTTCCTTAAAGAGGAGACACCCAAGATTAGTCTTCAAGGACAAGAAACATTTAACTGTAAAAATAAAGAAAAGGCAAACAGTTTTTTTTTTAATAAATTTATTTTATTTATTTATTTTTGGCTGCGTTGGGTCTTCATTGCTGCACGCAGGCTTTCTCTAGCTGCAGTGAGCGGGGATTATTCTTCGTTGCAGAGCACGGGCTCTAGGCACATGGGCTCAGTAGTTGTGGCACGTGAGCTCTAGAGCTCAGGCTCAGTAGTTGTGGTGCACGGGCTTAGTTGCTCTGCGGCATGTGGGATCTTCCCGGACCAGGGCTCGAATCCATGTCCCCTGCATTGGCAGGCGGATTCTTAACCACTGTGCCACCAGGAAGCCCCAAATAGCTTTTTAGAAGAGAAAATAACCTGAGGGAGGGCGCAGAGAAATGAGACACTATGGCTTGTTTAGGGAATTAGAAGAGAGTTAACTAGAAGCTAGGAGACTCTCAATGACAAGTTAATTCCTCCACTCCCACTCTCACAACCCAACCTCCCGGTGAATTTTTCTTCCTTTCTTTCTTTCTTTTTTGTTTGCGCATGAGGAAAAAATAGAGACAGTAGAAGAGTTTTCAACATGAGTGACAGTTATGGCAAACGCAGGTTTTCAAATCAGCACGAGCTACTATTACTAGTTTTCTAGAGAAAATAATTGAAGCTGGTCTTAGAGACCAAAGACTCTAGTGAGAATACACTGCAACTGCAAGAGATGCTCTTGTAGCCTGGGTTGCAAGAAACCAGAGCCTAAGGGAAAAGCTGATGAGCTGCCACTTTCTAGGGAGGTATAATCTCAGGGAAACAAGAGTGAGGGGAAAAGGAGTGAGGCAGAGGCAACGTGAGGGAGGCTTCAGTCAGCCTGTGGTTGGTAACGAGTATAGTTAATGCTCCATCTCATGCGATGTGTTCGGCAAGACCAGATAAGCTATTGCATCTCAAGGCAGCCCATCAGGAGAAGGGAAGGGAAAGGAATTTATCTCTCAGCTCTTTCCCACTCCTCACTTGCCATTGGTCAACAGTGGGGCCTGTGGGGCATTAACTACCCTGGAAAGGGTGTGTCTCCAGGCACCAAGGGGAAGCTGAGGTTATACTGCTTTACTGAAGTGGGCATTTGTCATGTTTTTTGGTTACTCATTATCTTTGGGCTTATGTTATATTTGGAGAATGTCCAAATATAGGGTCCAGGTTCTGTCAATCAGACCCACTTGACTGAGAACTCCATGGGGAAGTGAGCAAGGTACCTCACGCAATCCATCATGGCAGGTGGAGGGAGAAGCAGCACCTCCGAGAGACCATGACCAGAGGTCCTAGCAGTAGCCTCTAGGGTCCACCACTGGGGGCAAGAGATGAGCTGTCTAGGCCTAGGGACAGTGAGGTATCCCCTAGGACCATCCTCCTATGTAAGCTGCATGTAGCTCCTGGTCTCAGAGCATCATAGTTGATTCTCTGGCCCTCACCAGGATTCTGAGAACTTCTTAAAACCTTTAATAAAAAAATTATTTTTCCCTTAAACTAGAATGTGTTTTGTTTTTTGTTTTTGTTTTGTAAATCAAGGACCCTGAAGGGTTCATGCAGCCTAAAAATAAATTTGGGGTTGTCTTTAAATTATGACATACTTCTAATCCTAGATTTGCTCATTTATGTGAAACATGTCTCATTAATTTCTATTCCATATCCTATAATCAAAGAATTCTAGAATCATAGAAAGATCCTTTTAGAGACTATTATGTTTTATCACTCACCTTTGGCTTTGAGCAAATCTTCATATCACTCCCACACCCATTTGAGGGAACGGAGTTTCTCCTGAAATAAACGAACAAACAAAAGGTAGTTTATACTAGCTGAAATGTCTGTGTCAGCCATGCAGTGGGTAGGGCTGAGAGGGCACTCTTGGGACATTTTATTTATGTAAGAGACAGGTGAAGGGCCTGCAGGCTGTAACCTAATTTAGTCAAAAACTTCTGGTAGAAAAAAACCAGTGACCTATAAATCAGTAATTTTCCTGTAATATCTAGTGAAATCAGGTCACTATTTCCAGTGCTAAGTTTGTCCCCTGGTCTCTTAGCATTTAAATATGTCATGAATTTCCTTTTGATATGGTTTATTAATAAATTTGTAGGAAAAACAAAAATTTAAGGCAAAACCCATAGTGAAAACTATGTACTGGGACCAAATATCTTTGTCAGGCATTGTCAAAATAAGCCTGTCAAATGCCTGGAGTTTGTCCAGGGGATCTGTGCAGTTCCCTTTAGGGAAACAGTCAAACAGCCCATAACGCTTTCTCGATTCAAATTCAAGTTCACCACACATTTCTCAACTGAGAGAGGTCCCAGTGAAGTGGTTGAGGGCTTATGGACTCTTGAGTCCGACCTAAATTTGAATCTAGATTCTCCCACTAACCTACTAGCTGTGCAAACCTTGGGCAAATTACTTCTCTGTTTCTGTCCATTTCCTTTACCTGTCTTGGTGGACTGTCTGTGAGGTTTAAATGAGGTGATGGCTGTAAAGCCCTCTGCACATGGCAGAGACCCAGCAGTCAGCAAGTAAGGCCCTGAGTTTTCCTACACACGTGTGCTCCCGCTCAGAGACCCATCTCAGAGGAGAGCTCCGTGGAGAACAGCAAAACGTATCGCTCCATGAAAGACTGGTCTTTCTAATCCACCAAATAGATGAAAAGCTTTTTTTTATTTTATAACCTCCATTTACAAAATGCATTTATTTAGTTACATAATTAGAGCAAATGCCCAATATTTAATTTGTTTCAGTAAAATCTGGGCCCAATCCTCTTTCAATTCAATAAAAATAAAATCCTACTGCAAGACACACTTCTCATCTGTCCCACTTTGAAATTCTCACTCAAATCTGTGTCTATGTGAAATTCTGAATTCTTGCTAGAATTAATGTTCCCTAAGTCTGCCCAGATCGATGTCCAATAATTTACATGAAGAATATTAAAGCTTGGTCAAGACTATAACTCTTTCAGACAGTTAACCCGACATTTAAAACTTCCAGTTTTAAATCTGAAATTAAATTTCTTTCTTGTTAATTGTTTGTCTGCCTTCGCTAGTATATAAGTCCTGTGAGAATCTAGAATTTCACCTGGTACATAATAGAAATTTAATAGGTCACTGTTGAATGAATGAATGAATGAATGCATGAATGGTGAATGAACCAGTAAGCTTTTTACCACACAACTAAAAAAATAATACCTGGGCTAGAAAATAAGATCTGTACTAGGCTAAGCTTTTTTCATCTAAATGCACTGAGTTTTACAAGTAGTTTTAATTATTTTTAACTCTCCTCTCTTTTTCATTTCTAAAGTTAATCTAGAACCTTTCACATGTATGAACTGTGTACATTTTACCTTGTATGAAAATTTAAACACATTTTCAATGATAACACCCATGTGCTATTGACAAACGAACTAGACATGTTTGGTCCTAAGAGAGATTCCTGAAGAATGGATGCCTGCTCTCACAGCAGCCTTATTTTGCCAGTATAGATAATTTAAGGGGCTGTTTAGATCTCTCATTCTGGGTGGAATGTTTGTCTAATTTTGGTAGTAGTACAAAAGAACTTCTGTTAGAGTCTTTCCAAGGGTTAATGACATCATTTCTTCCATATGACAATCCGGTTTTACTTTTTGTGAAAATATTAGAGAACTACTCTCAGATACAAAATTGTTTTCCTGAATGGGCTTTTATGTGTTAATAACTTTTCATATTTTTTTAAAAACTGGAAATGGAACGATTAACAAAAAGTTCAAAAAGTGTTTAAAAGTGATTTTTGTTCTCTACTGAAAGAAGGACATGACCTTTTGACCACGATGCCAGAGGAAAAATTACCTGAAAGGAAAAATTACCTGCAGGCATTTAGATGAACTCAACACTCAGGGACATTCCATTTGTCTGCTGGTTTTAAAGGCAGCTTGATGAAGATTAACAAGGAGGAATGGAATTGCTAGGTAAAGCACACTTCCATAGACTTTGTAAGCAGGAAAGTCCTGCCTAAATGGGAGGAGACAGGATGCACGTATCAGTAGATCACATTTCGAAAGCACATCCCAAAGAGCTCTGCTTGACACAGTCTCTGCTACTCTACTGCACTCCAACTACACCCTACTCTTTGACCTAAATTAATTTTCCCTAGAGAGTTATTTTTTTACCTCAGACTTTTTTGGTAAGTTGTGAGGTAAAAACCTTGCTGGCTCATTCATTCTTCATTGAACAACTATTCATTAAGCACCGATTATGTACAAGGGAAATTCCAGGCTATCACAGAGCCTGGATACTAATGGTGAAGGACAGTTATCAAGTAAGCAAATACCTAAGATCATTTCAGTTAGTGAGGAGGGCTACAAACAGAATGGAACAGGAAGATGTAGTGGAGAATGTGAGTGGGTGATCTTGAGAGAAAATTGGTTGGGGAAGTGCCATTTGAGCTGAGACCCGCAACATACGCAGGAACCAGCCCTGTGGAGATGTGGGACACAGGGTTCCAGGCAGAGAGAAGAGAGAGGAAAGCAAGTACAAACAGCTCAGGCAGGAGCCTCTGGACGTGCTGGGAAGGAAAGAAAGCTTATGTGATGCGTCCAAGTGAGCAAGGGGGAGACTGGTGGCAGATCGAGGTCAGAGAAGTAGCAGTGTAAGATCGTAGAATTCTGACTTTATGCTACAAGGAGAAGTTGGTGGAAGATTTTAGTCAAGGGAGGGATGTAACCTGCTCTGTGTTGTCAAAGGTGGAGCTACATGCTATGTGACAAGTGGATCTATTCTAGCTTTATAATTTGGGCTGATCCCAATTCATCCAGGAGTTCTACTGGGGTCAGTGTTACTTTTATTTTCTATTTTTTGCAAATCCAGATTAGCTTCTGCTGTTTCTCCTTATTATCTTTAGACTTGACCTCCAGAAACAGCAGGGCCTTCTAGGTGATGACCTTTCCTAGCGCCAGAGAACATGACCATCATGACCTAGTGTAGGAGAAAATCAGTCCATTGCCTCATGCTTTCCTAGCAAACACATTTGTTTGTCTGACCTGGAAAAGCTATGCTGCAACTCTGCCAAAAACCAAGAATTTTTGACAGGTCAGCTATACTAGATTAATTAGAGTGACTGTAGTTTTCCCTGAAAGTATAAACCAGTTCTACCAGGTTACTGCCCTCAGGACACAGGCCTAAAACATGGCTAGCTGTATAGGTTTTCTAAGTGAGAGACTTCAGAATTATGACTGAAGGATAAACTACTTGAAGTATGAACTGTGCCAGCCCTCAATGGATGGCGCAAGCCTGTTCTCCAAGACTTCAGGGTCAACTTTTACAGTAACAGTGACAATAGTCACCACTACCTGAGCACTTAGTTTTCACCAAGTATTCATCCAACTCAGGTGTTGGCAAACTTTTGTAAAGGACCAGACAGAAAGTGTTTTCAGTTTGTGGGCCATCTGGTCTTGTTGCTAGCAGAGCTCAACTTTGCTGCTGTAGTAAGACGGCAGCTCCAGGTAATACGGAAGGAACGAGTCTGGCTGTGTTCCAGCGAAACTTAATTTTCCTGAACAGGGGTGGGGCCAGATGTGGCCCACAGGACACAGCTTGACGGCTCCTGATCTGAATGACTTACTGATGACCCGTGGTCTAAGTGACTTACATGTACTAACTTATTTGATCTTCAAAACACTCTATGGCCTTTAATTTACAAATGAACCGTGGCACAGAGGGGCCATGTAACTGGCTTGGACGGCACAGCTCATCACTTGCAGAGCTGAAGTTCACACCCACACAGAGTGACTCCAGGCACTGAGCACAGAGGCACCTCAAGTGTGCCACGGCCAGGACTAGCCCTGCGCTCAGTCGTCTACAGACTTCATCAAAGTTCACGAGTTACCTGGATTCTTTATAAGATGCCTACCTCATAGGACTGTGAAAGAACAAAAGGCTGGGGGACGGAATGAACCAAACAGTACAATGCTTGCATCAGCACAGTGCTTCGGAGGAGTGGTCAAGTCACTCCACATTTCTGTGTCCTTGTCCTTCTGATGTAATATTTGAGGGATACCAGGGGTCTCTGGGTTACTGAGGACACCTGTGCCTGGATATGTGTGATCATCTTGGCAGTTCACAGAAGAACTGTAATATTAGCAGCCTAAGATTTTTGTACTTCTGTTTTTTCCCCTACATATTTCATGTGATTATTGTGAAGATCAAATAAAAGGGAAAGAAATATAGAGAGCTGTGGAGAATAAAGAATTTCTGGGATAACAGAAATTCGGTAGCATAAACTATACACCCAGTGAGACATTTTATGCTTCATTTTATTTCTCTAAAAATATGGATAAGTATGTGTGCTCTTTAACAGCCGCGCTGGGGAACGCGCCTGGACTTTTAAGAGATTAATAGACATATCTGGAGTTAGATACATGGGGAGGTCTTAAATACCCTTTACCCAGTTTACTCCAACTGTATCATCTGCACAGCTATAGTTCGATACCAAAGCCAGGAGACTGACATTCGTAGAATACACAGAGCTTATTCAGTTTCACCAGCTTCACACGCCCTTATGTGTGTGTGTGTATGTGTGTGTGCACAGCTCTATGCAATTTTATCATACGTGTAGATGAATGTAACCACCACCACAATCAAGACACAGAACAGTTGCATCAACACAAGGCTGCCTCATGCTCCTCTTTTATAGCTATGCCTTCCCTCCTTAACCCCTGGCAACCAGTAATCTGTTCTCCATCGTTCTAATTTTGTTATTTCAAGAACGTTACACAAACGGAGTCATACAGTATGTAATATCATATATTTTGAGATTGGCTTTTTTACTCAGCATAATTCCTGTCGTGTGTAACAATAGTTGGGTTTTTTATTGCTGAGTATGGATGGACGACAGTCTGTTTAAGCATTTAGCCACTGCAGGACACTTGGGTTGTTACCAGTTTGGGGCTTTTATGGATAAAGCTGCAGGGAATATTCATGTACAAATTTCTGTGTAAACATAAGTTTTCATTTCTCTGGGATAAATGCCCCGAAGTACAATTGCTGGGTCACGTGATAAGTGCATGTTTAGTATTAAAGAAACTACCCAACTGTATTCTGGAGTAACTATACCATTTTATTTCTATTTGTTTTTAAAGCGTACATTAAATAAGAAAACTCCTTTGTTATTCAATATTAGCTACAATGTTTATGGTTCATATTTTAAAAACTTAAACCATTTACTTTGCCACCTCATAAATTACAACGTTAACCTTATAGCAGATCTATTTTTAACTTAAAATCCACCCAATGATGGAAGAGAATGTAATCCTCTTCATGTCCCTACTACTGAATACACTTTACGCAGTTCATCTTTATTGATGTTTACCTCTCTAATCTTATAAAAACAAGACAGTCTCCGCAGCACTCAAGAACAAGAGGAGAGTATAAAGCAAAGAGTATAAAGCAAAAAGATTCTTCCAATATCCTGTAGTTTAACAGCAGAAAATATAAGCTCTTATTGAGTTGACTTAAAAGTACATTTAAAAAAAACCAGAAGAAGTTGACTTTTATCCCTTTTTTTCCTTTACATTTTCATGTAGGTAGACCAAAAGATGAAACAGGAGAAACTTCTTTTTCTAAAAAAATATCAAAAGTAAAGGTAGAAGTAAAGGTAGCATTCTCTATATAAAGAACAAACAGAAATGGGGGCAGCCGAGGTGACACAATTTCATGGACTGCAGAAGAAAAAAGAGCCAATGATCTCAGCTGCAATATTAATGACTCAACTGACAGGTTTTTGTTGAGAACCCATGATATGCCCGACACTGCGCTAGGTATTGTAGGGAAATGGAAGTTTAAAAATATAGGATAAGAAGTATAATGCCATCCAAACACTTCCTGTCCAGCTGGGAGACACATGGTCCCACATGAAGAGACTGGAGAGTGAAATAGAACATATACTTAATGGTAATAGCTGGCACTTACACTGATTGTGGGCCAAACACTGGGCAGAGAGCGTTGCATGTTACTCGTTACTCGATCCTCACAACAACCCTATGAGGTTGCTGCCATCACTCCCATCTTACAGATGAGGAAACTGAGGCTTGGAGAGTTAGTGAAAATATCACACGTCATTTACCACAGTCTGGTTTTCTATGTTTACTGAAAATGTCCCTCTCATGTACATTATCCTTCCTGCCCCAAGAATGGAGTGAAGAGATCCCCTCTATACAAACGTGTGTCCTGAGCTGGGATGTGGCTGAAGGGCACAATCTCCTTTGGCCAGACGTGGCACTGAGACTCATTCATATCAGTCACTGCATATTGAACTCACCTGAGCTTCAGGAAGCAGGAATTAGAGCCCAGATCTTTCCCATTCCAGAGAGCTTTTTCTCCTTCACTGTTGTTTTCTATCTTTCTTTTGGCCACAGAACCCCATTTTCAAACATTTTACACTGAAGAAAAGGAAAAAATAATTGCTTTGCTTGAAGAACAGGGTTGGGGAGGGGCCAGAGCTCCACCTGCTCTCACCAATTCCCTCCACTGGAGGCCTCCGAGGGGTTCATACTGAAGCAGTTACTATATGAAGCCCTGCTGACTTTTGACTCTCCTTTGAACAGAAGAGGCACAGAAGTATTACCCTGTTGGCTGCAACGGGATGAGAGTCCTGGTGAGAAGAGAAATGGCACCCAGGTGAGCAGATGAAAGCGCCTCCCCCTCACTATGTGGGATTTGGAAGGCCCTGGTGCCCACAGAGTCCTGCTTCACCTGCCCCTCACCTGCTTGCTGACACCAGGATGCCACAGTTACAGCACCAATGATCAAATGCAGGTACTTTTAAAGGGGTAAAAGTTTAAGCTACTGTCAGTTATTTGCCCCTAAATCTAACAAAGAACCAAAGTTTTTCAACAGGTAGGAGACAGAAGAAAATGCAGAGAAAGAAGAAAAAGATTGCTCAAACTGGGAAGCCGGGCGCTAAAAAAAAAGTCTCTTTACTTCACAACGTTGCTGAGATCCAGCCCTGAGTGTGGAGCTTGTGGCCAGAAACCTTCCTGCCAACCGAAGCAGGTGAAATCCTGTCACAGCAGACGCAGCTCAGGGCACAAAGCAGCTGAACAAAGCATTTGCTTGGACTCCCGTACAGGACTTTTAGGCAGACAGAATACAAACGCTCAGATTTGAGAATTCGATGTGAAACATGAGGTCATTTGGCTGCTCTTCAAAACAAGCAAATCTTTTAAAGTAGATTTTTATTGCTTCCAAAATTATTGTGTTATTTGGAGGCTTTCTTTCCTACTTTGGCACCATGTGGTTTTCTTTTGATTTCTTAGATTAAAAGAAAATGATAAATATATTCAACATTTACAAAATAAGTCCCAAATTATACATTTTCAAGAGAGGGAACTTTCACCCTTGCATTTCTGATGTGAGTCTTTGATACTCTGCCAGAATTTGACTTCGAGCCATTAATCCATTAGGATGATATAAAAATCTATGTCCTCTGCCCCCATGACCCACACATTCAACCAAAAAAAAAACTAGCGTGACAGATGATGTTTCACAGAGCCCACTGGCAAATTTCAGGGTCAGAGATTTCCAAAAGAGGAAAATTTCCTAGAGAGTTTCTATGTAAAGATTCTTAGCAAGTCCTTCCCTTATGACAGTTCTGAACCACTCATCTTCCTTTATGCAGAGCTGAAAGATCAGAACAAGATGTCAGACTGAGCACACATACCTACCTCTCTAAATCTTTTCAATTAACAGGATACATATTTTAAAAATAAATAATAAAGTCATGCTAAAAAACAAGGACTGCCACTAACGGACTAGACATTTTGAAAATTCCCTGAAAGACAGCGAGAAGACAGGGCTGGCTGATAGAGGACGCTGCTGGAGAGGGCAAGTGTTCCCCGATCACAGACGCTGGGTCCCAGATACGGGGACACGAGGGTCCCACAATGCTGGGAGTACATAGTGGTACAGGTGTTACTGATGGCAACGTGGCAGTATGGGTCAAACATTTTAAATGTGCGTGATTTTCAAACCAGAAATTAAACATCTAGCTAGTTTCCTTAGAAAAATACATATATATACGTGCCCAAAGAATACAAAGATATTCATTATGGTAATGATGGAGTTATGATATACGCATGTGATATATTCACAACAGTGGAGAAAAAAACCGTACTGACATGTAACTATCATGTACTAGTATGTAAAGGTCTCCATGACATTGTGCTAAGTTTTTAAAAAGTTTTTTAAGAGTGGTAAAACAACCCATAAAATCTAATTCCACTTACATTAAAATTTTCAATGGACATTTTTCTATCTGTAGATCTATAAACATATATATGTGTATTTATACAAATGGATATAAAATCATCTGGAAGGATATATAGCAAACTGCTAGCCATGATTGTCTTCTTCTTCTATATACCTCTATATACTTTGAACTTTTAAGACAAATTAGAATATATTCTTGTTTTATGTAAATTTTGTAAACATTCAAGGTTTGAGAACAAAGAGGAAACCAGATATTTCAAACATCCAAGGCACCAGATTTAATGAAGTGCTAATTAGTACTTCATTAGTCAAGTAAACATACAACTTCTCACTGCTTATTTTGAGTCTCACAGCTTTTAAAAATTGGTGTGATAGAAGTTACAGCTAGGCAGGGATGGAGTTCTGGCTCTCACTAGGCCTCTGTGGGTACTTCCCTGGCTGGGAGGGGTTGGAAGTCCCTTGCTCCAGATACTGACTGGGGAGGGAGGGAGTCCCATTACCACTGGGTGGTGGTGACTGACTCCCTGACGCCACCCCTGGGGGAAGGAGGAGGAGTGCCTTGTTACTGACCCTGCCAGGCCCCCGCATGCTCTCACCTGACATCTCACCTGACACCGCCAAGGGAGGGGCCTGTTACTGTCTGACAGGGATGGCTTCCGACCTGGCCTTTTCTGACACCATCTCCTTCCAGCCTGCTGAGGGTGGAAGTCTAGGCTCCCCACTTAACTTTCGCTGGGTGTCTGGCTGGAGGAGAGTGGTTATTACCTAAAGGCTTTCTGTCTTACTAGGCTGCCCTTTTCCGGGTCCTTTGGTTAGAGAGCACTGGCTTTTGTTGGGCTTTTTTTTTTTTCTTTTTTTTTTTTTTGCTATATGCCGGCCTCTCACTGTTGTGGCCTCTCCCGTT